>NW_007729761.1:40096-64355 GCF_000696425.1 Galeopterus variegatus | reverse complement strand
CCCATCTAGCTTATTCTTGTCGCGGGCGCGACACTGAGGGTTGCGATCCATTGCCGGTCACGAAAAAAGACAAAAAGGAAAAAAAAAAAAGTGAACCAAAAAGAATACATTTAGAAGAAAGGATTATTTCATTTTTTAACGTGGTGAATTTGAGGTGACTATGAAGTTATTAGCAGAGAAATAAAACCTTAAGAACAGATAAAATCATTCAGAAGAGTGGTTGATAGAGGAAAATAGTAGGTCAAGGATAAAATTCTGGGATTACCAAAAGGTAAGAGTCAGAAATACAACAAAAATTAGGAGCTGACACTGGAGAGAGGGTCAGGGTCAAATAAAGAGGGATATAACTTTCCATTTTAAGGTGTTAGAATTTTACTCTTCAGAAGATGGGAAGTCTTAGATTGAATCAGGGGAATGATATGGTAAGACTTACATTTTAGTTAGATTATTCTTATAGCTCAGGAGAAAATATAGAGGATATGTACAAAACTAAGAGCTTGGAGAAGAGCTGGGAGGAGATTACAGTGGTTAATAGGAAGCCATCTTGGAAACCAAATCAGCAAAGCTTTAAGGAGAGAAAAGACATTTAATGGAGAGAATAATCAAAAGTGTCAAATGCAAGAGAGAGTTTTATTTTTATAATGTTGGGTTTGGCAAGATGGCTGTTAATGGGAACTTAAGTCATACTGTGATGGGGTGAAGCATAGCCAGAAGTGGGGACATAGAGACTGCAAAAGTAGACAAAGAGAATCGTCTTTATGAGATTGTAACAGAAGAAGCTAGACTGTCGTGAGACACATGTGTTCAGAATCAAATGAATTTTATTGTTGATTTTTGTTAGGATGGAAAAGATGTAAACATGTTTATATGCTAATGTGAAAAAGTCAAAAGAGAAAGGCAGAAACCTTGAATATTCTGCAGAAAGAAGGGATAACTGAGACAGCAAAGTCCCAAGAGCAGAAAAGGAGTGGAATCAAAGTCCAAGTTGGTGCAGCTGACTTGAACAGAACATGAGGGGCATCTTATCATCAGAGACTAGGGGCAAGGAAGTGAGGACATACAGCATTAATGTCTGTAGGCGTGGACATCAAAAAAGTGAGATGGTTAATACCTGATTTCCTCTATCTTCTCTAGAGGTGCAGAAAATGCATGTATAGAATGGTCTTTGAGGATACCATTAATATTATAACCAAGGACAAATGAAAGGCTTTGTATGTCGCCCAATACAATCTCTTTTTACTGAAGAAGTTTTGGTACTAGGCATAATGATCGGTATGAAATTTTTCCGTCTTCATTATAATGATTTCTTCACTTTTTTTGTTTTTTTGTTTAAATCTTTTAGGTTTTTTTTAAATTTTATTTTTAATTTAATTTTTTTTAAGTTGATTATGTATATTCATGGGGTACAAAGCAAATTGTCACCACTCGTGCCTAAGATGTGATGGCCAGACCATACTGGCAGCATGCCCATTACCATAAATTGTGAATATACCCCATTTCCCCCACCCAATTATCCCCCCAATTATCCCCGACCTCCCTTCCCATCCCCCTTTGCACACTCCACTTTGCATCCTAGGTATGTTCTCTCTCTCTGCAAGTCCAACACACCACTGTGGTCTTTCTTTCCTTCCTCCTTTCTCTCTTAGCTCCCACATACGAGTGAGTACATGCAGTATTTATTCCTATGTGCTCTGTTTATTTCACTCAACGTAAGTTTCTCTAGTCTCATCCATGTTGTTGCAGGTGGGAGAATCTCATTCTTTTTATGGAAGAGTGGTATTCCATGGCATATATATATACCATATTTTCCTTATCCAATCATCCAACAGTGAACATTTAGGTTGGTTCCGTACCTTGGCTATAATGAACAGAGCTGCGATGAACATGGGAGTGCAGGTATCCCTTCAACATGATGATTTCCATTCCTTTGGGTATACACCCAGAAGTAGGATTACTGGATCATATGGAAGATCTATCTGCAGCTGTTTGAGAAACCCTCCATACTGTTTTCCATAGTGGTTTTACTAATTTACAGTCCCACCAACAGTGTAGGAGTGTTCCCTTCTCTCTACATCCTCGCCAGCATTTGTTATTCTCTTTTTGATTACTTCAAATGTTAGATTTCAGTTTCTAAAGCCAATAATTTTGAAGTGATTTTGAGGTTTAAATACAATTATATTTTATTAATACTGTCATTGCTGAGCTACCTTTTCTACTAACTAGGTACAAAAAAAATTACCCCAAAATTAAACAAAAGCAAAATAGCATGGAATGTATAATTACTTATAAGGGAGCTTTTTCTTGTCTTCATGTATTAAGCACATGTGGGAACACAGGTAGACAAGAGTTCATTCCATTACTAATTCTACCTGTCAATGTTCATTTCTCACATATCACCCTAAAGAATAATCATTGAACAAGAAACAATTCCTCCTAATTAAAAAACAAAGGGTATTGGCTCTTTGTTCATGGAAGAACACCATGAAATGAGATTACCTTCAAAAGAAGTCTCAGGTGGTGCTGATAACAAAATAACTACCATTATGGAAATATAAAACATCACTTCTTCTAAGAAATTTTTCCTGAAATATCCAGGTCAAGTTGGAAGCTTCTCCTCAGTGCTTTCTTATCAAACCAAATATGCCTCTGACATAATATTCTGGGCAATAAAATTAGTTCCCTTATCTACCTCCTGTAACAAACTCAGTCCCTCAAGAATAAGGACTGTAGCTTGCCCATTTATATTTCTAGAACTTTGAAGATACTTGGTACATTGTAGTAAATCAGTAACTAGGAATTGAGTAAAATATCAAAAATAAATGAATTATTGAATAAATAAATGGATGAATGTTCTCATATTCAGAGAAGATACAGATTTCTTTGGTTTAATGCCAGATCACACATATAAAGCTACATTTTATTTCCTGAAAATAGAAATAAAACAAAAAATGAAGAGAAAAATAAACTTTTCCATTGTTTGCAGAAAAAATATGAGTAAGAACCTATATCTCATTTACACCTACACTAGCTGTTGTGGCATCCTTTTTTATTTGTTTTGAAATACTAAAGAAAATACAATAAGTGATAAGAAGTAAAACACGCTACTTCATTCAAGAGTAATGCTGAACTACACAATAGAATTTCCAGAGAAGTTCTTTCTGGCCTAATGTTCTAAACCTCACAAAGAGAAACTTCAATTAATACTTGAAGTCACTCACTCACTATCTACTGCTCTAACATAGGTTTCTTGGGCTTACGAAGCAAAGAAGAAACATGGAAAACCTTTCTGCAGATTCTTAGAAGTTACCAAATCTTTATTTTGAGTTCATTTTTTGGTCTTCATTTTTAATTCACTTCAGTTCTGTTAGAAAAGAGAAAAATAACAGAATATTCATTTTATAGCAAAGTCATTAGGCCTAGAAATAAAATTATTCATTTCATAAAGTGCATTGCTTTGTAGCATTTACAAAGATAAAACGACTTGCACTAATTGTTATTACTATACACACTTGAATTCTTATTAAACTTAGTTCACATGGAAAAGTTTCTTAAGGATCAAATATTCAGAGGCTATGTTCAAACTCAAAAATTGCGAATTTTCCTAATATGGTAGTTTTAAATTTATTTTAAAATGACTGATCATTTTGACACATTATTCAATACATTGGCACTAATTTTGAATTATTTTACAATTATTTCCTCTCTACCAATGAATTCATGATATTAGTCCTGCTAAATTTAACCTATCACAAAAGACATTCATGATAAAGTGCAAAGAATATTACAAGCACAGATATTAAGAGAGGTCCACCACTCTGTGATCTTAGATGCTTCCTTACCAAACCAAACACAACTCTGAGCTTAATTTTTCCATCTATCAAATGATTGTATTATGAATTGTCCTATCTCCTTTAAAGAGTTTTTGTGGCACAGAAAGAGAAATATCACATGTTCTCACTTATTTGTGGGAGCTAAAAATAAATAAATAATAAATAAACAAAAAATACGGGGGGTGGGGGGGAGAAGACATAACAATTACAATTCTTTGAAGTTGATACGATAAGCAAACAGAAAGGACATTGTTGGGAGGGAGGGGATAAGGAAGGTGGGAGGGAGGTTTCGGTAATTGGCCACAATAATCAACCACATTGGATATTGACAAAATAAAATAAAGTAAAACATTTTTTAAAAAAAGAGTTTTTGTGATCATCAAAGTATATACTCAAAACACTACCTAAATGGAAGTTATTAAATACTAGATGATTATAATTTTCTCACATATTTTGGAACTACTGCTTGATTGCTTGCATGTTAGCCAGATCTCATTTTCTTCCATTATGCTTTTGAAATTTTCTTGACAAATAAAAATATCAATAAATAGAAATAATGAATGAGGGTACTTCAAAAAGTTCATAGAAAAACTGAATTTAAAAAGTAAAATTTCTTCCATGAACTTTTTGAAGACCCCTCATATATACTCATAAGACTCATCTTTTGCTTCACTCAAATTTGTTTGTTCTTATTTTTTTCTTAAATAATGATATTATAGGTAAATTAAGGAAAGAAAAGAAGCAGTAGGATACTTTTTTCTACCAATGGTACCTAGCTTTTCTGAAGCTGATGAGAATATCCTTGATTTCTTATAGGTCATAAAAATTGAAACTGGAATTTGTCTTTGAGATAGACTCTTTATTTGATCCTAGTGGAGGCTGATTTATTAAGCACAAAATTATATTACGCCATTATTCATTTAATTAAAGAAGACCTGAGTTGGTAAAATAATCCAAGTACAGGTGCTTCAAAATAGTAAATTAATTATTCTCTGTAGTGATGTCGACAGTTCACTCCACTAGTACAATGTTGCCACTTTGAAGAAATTACTGTGATGCAATCTTTTTGTATTAGTTTGTTTTGGATGACTCTTGTATAACCAATGAGATAATGTCATGGTGCAGGAATAGGAGTTAAAGAATACAACAGAAGAGAACACATTCATTTAATATAGCTCAAATATATATCGACCCTGTATTTTCTAGCAGGACAGGGTCTCTGTAATAGAATGTCAGCACGTGGAATAAGGAGAAAAATTGTCAATAATAAATGCCCTGTAAATGGACCGGTTGAGTGGTTGTTAAGTGGAGAGATGTCGAGTTTTAAGTTTCTCTTTTTTGTCTTTTCTTTATTATCTTCAAAGTAAAGTTAATTAAATAAGAAAACCTGACTGTATTAGTTTCCTGTGGCTGCTGTATCAAATTTCCACAACCAGGTGAATTAAAACAATAGAAATTTATTCTGTTACAGTTCTGGATGCCAGACATCCTAAATCAGCATAACTGGGCTGAAATCAAATTATCAGCAAGGTCATGCTCCCTCTGAAGGCTCTGGGGGAGAATCTGTTCCTTGCCTCTTCCAGCTTCTGGTGGCTGGTGGCATTCCTTAGATTGTGGTCTCATACCTCCAATCTTCAAGGCCAGCATTTTCAAATCTCTTTCTGCTTTGTATTTTTTCCTCTGTGTGTGTCAAATCTTCCTCTGCCTCATTCTTATAAGAACACTTATGATTGCATGTAAGACCCACTAGATAATCCATGGTAATCTCTCCATCACAAGACTAGATAATCCATGGTAATCTCTCCATCACAAGACTGTTAACTTAATCATGTCTGCAAAAATCCTTTGTCCTTATTTACAGCTTCCAGGAATTAATGCCTTTAAGAAGCCATTATTCTGGCTATCACAGTCTTCCTCTTTATACCTCTATAATTGGTAGCCAAAATAATGTTGATCATTTAATCCAAATCTCCCAGCATACCCTTCAAAAAATGATAAAGATTAAGAACAAATGAGTCAACCCCACACCCGTAGCATAATTAAACATCCAGTCTTCAAATTACCCGTAAGCACTGCTCTCTCACTGCCTGGGAAGTCAGTGCAGTTCAGAAAAAACAGAATAGAACAGAGAAGAGTGGGGTTAGGAGCAGATCTAAGATGAATCTAAAATAGCTACCAAAAATGAAAGTCTACATTTTTATTTTTATTTTTTGGCAGCTGGCCAGTACGGGGATCTGAACATGACCTTGGCATTATCAGCACCACATTCTAACCAAATCAGCTAATGGGCTAGCCTGAAAGTTTGTCTTAAAGAAAAAAAAAATATATTGGAAAGAGGTCATAGAAGATTAGATCACTTATTTCGAAAAGGGACATAAATCCCACAGGTTGATGCAAAAGCTTATACATGAATGCTAATAGCAACTTTATTTATAACACTAAAAATTGAAAATATCACAAATGTCTATCAACAGATGAATAAATACTTAAATTATAGTATATCTATTCAGTGGAATATTCAGCAATAACAATAAATGGTCTTATATCAAAATATGGTTCTGCTTCTTCTGAGTTTAAGCCTGCAATTGTCAACCTACTGCTTGCCATCCCTCCACACACAAAAAAACAGAAAATGGAAAAAAGACAGAAAACCTATCTTAAGATCGAAATTTCCTTCATATCTGCTGCTCATTAATACTATTATTCAAACCCTGCCAAGAGAGAGCTTTAACATTTGGCCACATTTTCTTGAATTAGCTGTCTTTCTTTATTGTCACTTGGACTTTAATAAATTAACTACATGGCAATTATAGCTTTGTGTCCTTCTCTGGAATCACTATATTGTTCATCTGAAAATGGTACTTGAAGATTTCTTCTTCTGAGCTATAATTTGAGTCTTGCTTTTCCTAATAGATACTATGCTATAGCATCCAAAAATCACTTCGTATCACCTTCACTGCTTCAACTTTCATCTAAACCGTCATAAGCTCTCATTTGCATAGTTTCAATATTCTTTCCCTTCTCGTGTATTTGTTCCTCTACAGTTCATTCTCCATTTTTAAATTTAAGTAATATTATTTTACTTCTTTGTTCAAAACTTTCTAATGAATTTATAGCCCATTCAGAGAAAGAGCCAAAATCTTTACAGTCACTTCTATAACGCCTTAGATAACACAAAAGATCAGACCTTCAAAATCAGACTCAGGTCTTACTCAGTATCAAGCTTTACTAATAATTTCAAGGACAAAAATAATCATGAGGCACAGGAAAATCAAGGAGAGGACTAAGACAACCTCCTCATGTCTTTTCACACGACATCAGGATTTGCTCTAGTGCAGATTAACATGTAAAGTCTCTATGTAAAATATGCAGCTACATTGCTTCTTCAGAGGCTTCCATTTCGGTAACAAAATATCTGTACTTTATTCTCAAGTTTATGACATTTTTCCTAGAACAGTGCCCTAAAAATCATCAATTCCAAGTTTGCTTATCCTGTGCAATTTAAATAGACTAGTTATATCCTGCTGAAAGCATTCCATGAACAAGGACTCTCCCACTAGCAAGTACAGGTTGTTTCTTTACAAAAAGGTTTATTACTGGCATCTTTACAATCATATTCGACTGGGTCATCTTCTTTCTTTCCCACAGGTGTTTCCCTGTAAAGGGAGAAAATGTGGAGAGAATGTGTTTTCTGCCTACTTCTTACCTATTTCTTTTTTTCCCCAGACCCCCACTAGATTTGGCTTCTGTTTTCTCGATGACCTCATTTCCTACTTCTCTTCCCCTGGTTCCTTTCATCTCAGTCATTCTAGTCTCCTTTCTTGTCCTCAAAGATACCAAGATCCTGCCTCGTGACTTTTGTACTTATTCTACTTATTCATCTTTCTACCTGGTATTTCATCTTCAGATATCTGTACTATTAGCTTTCTCTTTTTATTAAGGTTTGCTCACAAGTCTCTTCACTGAAGACTTCCCTAAACACCTAATTATATTAGAATCACTTTTCCTCTTCAGTACTCTCTATCCCTTTCCTTTCCTTTATTTATCTTCATAACATCTATTGTAATCTCACATACAAATATTTTGTTTACACGTTTTAATTGTGCATCCTTACCACTAGAATTAAGACCATGAGGGATGAATTACTTTTTTCCCCTCTTTTGATCACTGTTCTATCTCCAGAACTTTGAATGGAGTTTAGGACTACATAGTCCCTCAATCAAGTGTTTTTTGAATGAATAAATAGATGTCACTCAAAGATGACACTGCAATCCATGTTAGCCATCATTCCCTATTTAATTATTTATGCATATCGTATATAAGAAGATGTTTCAAGTCCATTTCTACAGAGTAATCTTATTGTACAATATTATCTCCTTTGGTATGCATTAACTTTGGTAAAGTTTTCCCAAATGCCCAGTCCTTAGCAAACTGTCTTTGTTTTAATCATGAAAATATAGATACTATGCTATAGCATCCAAAATCACTTCGTATCACCTTCACTGCTTCAACTTTCATCTAAACCGTCATAAGCTCTCATTTGCATAGTTTCAATATTCTTTCCCTTCTCGTGTATTTGTTCCTCTACAGTTCATTCTCCATTTTTAAATTTAAGTAATATTATTTTACTTCTTTGTTCAAAACTTTCTAATGAATTTATAGCCCACCTTTTTTTTTTTTTTTTTTTTTTTTTTTTTTTTTTTTTTTGCTTTCTACTCACCTTCATCTATATATGGTTCCTTCGGGATGAAGCAAGACAATCCTTGCTTTAATTTCTGTTGCCTAAGATACACCCGCATTGTTACCTGACCTTACTTTTACTGACTCCTGTAAACACTGAATCAGACTAAGTGTACCTACTATGAATCCCATCTAGCTTATTCTTGCCTATCTTGTGATAGTATGATTTAAAAACCTAATGTATCCAAAAGATGTATCATGGAGAATGTCAGTTTCTTTTCTCTAATTTTGTTTCTCAAAGATCTATTGATCCCAGAGGTTATCATTCACTAATTTATTCAGCCAGTCATATAACTAACACTGCTATAGAGTACCTTATATATACAAAGAATTTTGCCATATTTTGAAATTCAGTTAGAAAAAGTATGGTTCTTTCCACTGTCTTTTTTACAGACACTAGACTCAGGAATAACCCACTGCAATTCACTTTAAGTCCTATATTTGTACAATATACAGAGTTGCTATGGGAATTCAAAAGAAGAACCTATTTTACTGGGGCCAATGATTTCTGTTTGTTCAGTCATTTAGTCCAAATGAGAAATATGAGGGATCTTCAAAAAGTTCATGGAAAGATGCGTATTTTTTTTATTCTATTTTTCCACAAGCTTTTTGAAGTACCCTCAGAGTAGGTGGAGTCCCTCTTACAGCTTGCTTCCTTCTTTTTTTCTCTCTGTGTGGATATATAATACTGGAGATACATCTTCTCTGGTTATTCTAAAGTACATGTGGGGTACATAGCCTATCTAGAATGCCCTATGACAGAAAAAAGGCCCCATATTTAATTTCCTCTTCTATAAAATAATAATGTGCAATTAGCAGAGGTGTGAGCATGAATAAGAGAACATGAATGAAATGTGGAGTACAATCTCTAGCCAGGGAGGGTTTGCTTTAGAAACCTGTGAGCATTGTGAATAACCATCCAGTCTCCAGAGTCAGAAATCTTCAGTTCAAATTCAGGCTTTACTACTTACTATCTGTGTGGTCTTGAGAAACAGGTTTAACCTCCTTCTGCCTAAATTTCTTTATGTATAAAATGAGGATAATAACAGGACTCAGTTCATAGAGATATTTGAGGATTAATTGTGACAACTGCATATAAATCACCAGGAAAACTGCTGACACATAAGAAATAACATTATCTTTATTATTCTCCCTTTATCTACTACACTTGTTTTAAGGAGTATTATGAATATAATAATCAAAGACAATACCACCTAAAAATACAGCGTGAATAGGCTGTTACAGTGTGCAAATACTTGTTTTTGTTCTGCTTTTGGATTACAGACACCTTTATTCTGACTAATGCTTAATCATCATACCTCATTCATGTGTATTCGCCTTTTTATTTTCATTTCACCTCCTGCCACATAATTTAACTCAGCATTAAATTCATTCTTTTGGAATCTTTTTATGCTTTCTTGTCGGCTTATTGGGTTTTCTGATAATAAATGCCAATTAGCTCTTCCAAATATATTCTTTATAAATGCAAACATTAAAATTATCTGAAAAGCTGAAAAATGTGCAAAATAAAAAGCGTAATACAGCAGCCTATTTTCAAGACAAATACATTTTATCTGACAATCTATTTAGAGCATTAAATCATTACTGTTTTTTACTTGTTCTATTTCTGCTATTCTCTTAACAATTGGACAAACCCAGGCATAATGTATTTCTGAGATAACTTAATGTTGTCTTCTTTACAGTATTATTGAGGTAGCTTACAAGGATCCTATAAACAACCAAAGACATGCCAATAAACACTCCTTAGATAAATAGAAGGAGGCTTTTGGGGATGCTTAAATAACAATAGTTTTAGTGAAGCATAAAATAAAAATGGGAATAGCTTTATAGGACATTGTTAAACATTCCATCCTGCAAGAAGAAGTTCATCTCAAACTTATTTAGGATTCTTTCACAGGAAAATCCTTGTCTTTTCAGAGTACATGCTGTTTCTTACTGTCTAAAAGAAAGAGGTACTAATATCATCATAGTTTCTATTTTGCTTTGGTTACCAGGAATCTCAAAAGCAAGGCTATAGTTTAGTTCCAGGAAGTGTGTTAACACTAACAAAATTGTATAGACATCTATTCATTGCTTCTGATTTTTTCAACATGATATCTTTTAAAATTAAACTTATTGTCATATTTGGTTATAACTGACTTAACTCTTTGGTAAGGGAAAGGATTAATGCATTTAGTAAATTAATAACATCTTCAAACTCTGAAAAACTTGGTGGGTGAAGACATTTCAGTCTCTTTTTCCCACATCAATAAACTAATAACTCCTGCTGACATCAGTGAAAATTACAGGTAAGACAATGGAACAAGAGATATACTACAAATAATACAAAATTTCTTCCCACTCCCATATTAAGCTGTCAATTGTTAATTGTTAATTGCATTTTGAAAGGAGAATTAGACTGAAGTCTGTTTTACAGAACAAATTTTTTTGGCATTCATGCTCTCAGAACGAAAAATAGCACACTAATAATACTTTCCTCTTGACATGTATAAAAACTTCATTGAGTTTCTTTTTCACTTTGACTATTCAGTCCTAGCAAAGTCCAACATTTTCTTTTTTTTTTAGGCATAAGACAATACTAATAGAATTTTAATTGGTGTCATTTACTGACATCATAAAGTTTTATTGTATTCAAGACTGTAGGCCAGAGCTATGATACACCAATTAAAGATATCTATAACTAGAATCCAATTGAAAACAAAATCACCTAAAACATCTGTATCAAATACTTTCTTGGTATTCCTCTTGCATACATTCATCATCATAAATAAAGCAAAATGATAAACTAAAACACAATATGTCCAACTCTTAAGGAAACAACACTGTTAATATTAGTAATATACCTATACACTTCACAAATTATAAGAAAAAATCCAATTTAAAAATAGCAATAGGATCTGCACAGGCTATTTACAGAAGAAACCATACCCTTGTACTCAGCTGGCACATAGGAATATAGCTATATAGTATATAGAATATAATTCATAAACACCAAAAATAAAACTACAAATATCACACACTGAATACATATGCTTTCAAAGACATTTTATGTCTTAAATTATTATAATAGGTACTGTGCAATTGTTTTCCAGATGTTATCTCTTTATCAATTAGAAAATTTCAGAATTCCTTTCCCGGTTTTTGTTAGGACCCTAGTAAATTGGTGGGCATCGTACCATTTGAACACCAGTGTCATTCTTTATTCTTCTCACTTGTTCTGTGCACCTTGAGGCTGATCAGTAAGAATTGCATTAGGGATTCCCTTCCATTCTGAGAGAACCTTTCAGCTGGATTTAGACAGTGAAAGCAAGGAAAAAAAGAGAAGCATGAGCCCAGCGTATTTATTTGCCAGACTCCTCTGCTAGGTTTCTGTGGATTGGTTGTGTCTCTCTGCCAAAGTCCTCCTGTTCAGGAATTGCTCTTTCTGCTGCTCTCTCTGTTTTCAGATATCTGCTCCCTTCTCTTGCCCATTCAGGCTTCTTGGTGTTAGTTGCTTCCTAGAGTTACTAGCCCCTTGTTGTTGTTGTTTTCTACCTCCTTTTTAATTAGTTCCTTTATTAACTTATCATTTTTGCTTGAGTGTGCCGCCTGATCCAGCTGGGATCTTGACTGATACATCTATCAATAAGAGAATGCTTCAATAAATTCTAACATAGCTATACTCATAATATGCATTAACTCTATATGTGTTGGCTTAGAGGTATGCTTGTAATCTGATGTAGAATAAGAAACTCAATGTAACATCGAAATATGCCATTAATAAAGTGAAAAGACAAGCCGCACTCTAAGAACAGATATACACAACGGATAACTGCATACATATTGGTATCCAAATTATACAAGAAACCTTGCAAATCAATTAGAAAAAGACAAAAGCCCCAACTTTAAAAAATAGCTAACAATTCACATAAGAAAAAAATTAAATAACTCAGACATGTATATGAAAAATGTTACATTTTATTTATAATAATAACAAATAAATGTTTAAATGCAATTTCACACATACCAGATTAACAACTTTCTTATGCTATGAAAATACTAGGCATTGGAGATGATATGGAGCAAAGGGGCCATCATATACATATGGTTACAGTGTAAATAGGTAGTACTAGTAAGTAAAGAATTATATAATATATTTCCAATAAGATAAGTACATGTGTGTGATACTTTCAAGCATGGGTCAGCAAACTTTAGCCTGCATCAGAATCAACTAAAGGGTTTGCTGAGACATAGATTGCTGTTTCTAACTCAGATGGGCTGGGATCAAGCCCAATAATTTGCATTTTCATCAAGGTCACAGGTGACACTGATTCCAGTGGTCCAGAGCCTACACTTGGCAGAACCACTGCTTTAGAGACACTTACCCATGTGCACTGTGAAATATATAAAAGACTGTTGACTACAGCACTGCTTGCCAAAGTGAAAAATTGGAAACAAACTTAAAGGATCTACAGAATAGATATGTGACTTGTACCATATTTCCACAATTTATTACTGTAGACTTATTAAAATTAATAAACAAAACTGCCTTTATCAAAATCAGTAAAACACATCAACATAATATTGAGGAAAATAATCTAATTGGAAAAGGATAAATTTAGCATTTTATCATTTATGAATATATTAATAACAGGTGAAACAATACTATTTGCTGTTTGTGGATGTATATCTATTTAGTACAAGTATAAGCAATGTGAAAATGGTAAACTTTAAATTTAAAATAGTGGTGAATTTTGAGAATGAATAAAATGCAGTTGGGGAAGAATATACCCGGGATTCAACTGATTCAGTAATATATTGTATCAAGGTGAATGGAAATGTTGTATGGGTGTTCACTCTAACAGTCCCTGTTATTTTATATGCATGAAATATTTCATAAATAAAGACAAGTTGCAGAATAATATATTTTTGTCATAATGATACCACCATACCCTTGTACTCAGCTGGCACATAGGAATATAGCTATATAGTATATAGAATATAATTCATAAACACCAAAAATAAAACTACAAATATCACACACTGAATACATATGCTTTCAAAGACATTTTATGTCTTAAATTATTATAATAGGTACTGTGCAATTGTTTTCCAGATGTTATCTCTTTATCAATTAGAAAATTTCAGAATTCCTTTCCCGGTTTTTGTTAGGACCCTAGTAAATTGCTTATACTTTTAGCAGGTAATAGGCACACAGAAAGAAAGTTTTTGTTTTTCTTTTTTCTGTGTTTGGTTCCTCATTGTATGTTTTTACCATTTCAGTTCTTATGGCACTGAACTGTTTAAGTCAGACTTGGATTAACTTGGATGGCTGGCCTAACAGTATAGAAAGTTTGTAGTAAGCAACCCACTGCCCTTGCTAACTTGAAAATATTTTAGATATGTGTGAAAAAAAAAACTTCTTGAAAGCATAAGTAGTTAATTACTTTCTACATTTCTCATAAATCTTTCTCCATTATAGACATGAATATAGCAGTCTCATAAAGGCTAGATTTTCTTTCTCCTGTCTTCCATTATCTTTCCTGTTTCCATGGAAAGAAAACTGCTACTCATATATGATGCCATTTTTTCCACTTTTATGCCTAGACACAGTCGACTTATTGTGTACATAGTTTTCAAAAGAGCTACATACAATATTAGACTCAATTTCTTTTGCATAAGCTTTTTAGTTGGATGTAATCCCACTTATCTATTTTCATTTTTGTTGCCCTTGCTTTTTGGATCACATCCACAAAGTCATTGACCAAACCAATATCATGAAGCTTTTCCCCTATGTTTTCTTCTTGTAGTTTCATAGTTTTGAATCTTACATTTAAATCTTTAATACATTTAGAGTTGATTTTTGTATATGGTGTGAGATAAGGGTTAGTGGTTTGTTTTTTTTTCTTCTGCTTGTGTATGTCCAGTTTTCCCACTACTATTTATTGAAGAGACTGTCCTTTCTCCATTCTTTGTTTTTGGCACCTTTGTGAAGGTTGGCTCTATAAGTGCGGATTTTTTCTGGGCTCCCTATTCTGTTCCATTGGTCTATGTGTCTGTTTTTATGCCAATACCATGCAGTTTTAGTTATCAGAGCTTTGTAGTATGATTAGCCATCAGGTAGTGTGATGCCTTCTGCTTTTTTCTTTTTTCTCAAGGTTCCTTTGGCTATTCATGGTCTTTCATAGTTCCATACTAATTTTAGAATTTTTTTCTATTTTTGTGAAGAATGTCATTGTTATTTTGATAGGGATTGTCTTGAATGTACAGATTGCTGTGGGTATTATGGGCATTTTAACAATATTAATTCTTCTAATTCATAGACACAGGATATTTTTCCATTTATTTCTGTCTTCCCCAATTTCTTTCATGTGTCTTTTATAGTTTTCATGGTAAAAATATTTTACCTTCATGGATAAACTTATTTCTAAATATATATTTTTTGTAGCTATTGTAAATGATTTTGTTTTCTTAATACATTTTTCAGATAGTTTACTGTTAGTATACAGAAACACTACTGATCTTTTTTTATGTTACAAATGTTTTCTGCCAGTCTGTTGTTCATATTATTACTTAGTATAAGGTATTATTAAATATACAGACTTTAAAATTTTTGATGTTGACAAATGTATCAGTCTACAAAAAAAAATTTTAGAGCTGATAAACAAATTCAGTAATGTTGCAGGATACAAATTAGCATACAAAAATCAACAGTGTTTTTATACTCCAACAATGAACTAGCAGAAAAAGAACTCAAAAAAGCAAGCCCATTTACAAAAGTCACCAAAAATAATAATAAAATACTTAGTAATAAATTTAACTAAGGCAATAAAAAATTTGTACAATGTGAACTAAAAATAACTTCTGAAAGAAATTAAAGAGACTCCAAACGACGGAAAGATGTTCCTTGTTCATGGGTTGGAAGAATGTAGTGAAAAAATCTATACTACACAAAGCCATCTATAGATTCAATGTGATCCCCATTAAAATATGACTAACATTCTTCACCAAAAGAGAAAAAACAATCCCACCAATCACATGTAACAATAAAAGACACAAAAAAGCAAAAGAAACATTAAGCAAAAGTAAATAAGTAAGTAAATAAATAAATAAATAAAGCTTGAGGCATTACACTTCCTGACTTCAAATTATATTACAAAGCTATAGTACCCCAAACAGCATGGTGCTGGCATAAAAACAGACACATGGACCAATGGAACAGAAAAGAGAACACAGAAATCAACCCATGTTTTTACAGCCAACTGATCTTTAGCAGGGAACTAAGAACACACAATAGGGAAAGGAAACCATCTTCAGTAAAGTGTGCTGGGAAAATTGGATGTCCATATGTAGAAGAATGAAACTAGATCCATTCCTCTTGCAATATACCAAAATCAACTCAAAATGGATTAAAGACTAAAATATAAGACCTGAAACTTTAAAACTCCTAGAAGAAAATAAGGGAAACACTCCAGGATTTAGAGCTGGGCAAAGACTTTATGAATAAGACTCCAAACACACAGACAAAAAAAGGAAAAATAAACAATTGGTATTACATCAAATTAAAAAGCTACTGCACAGCAAAGGAAACAATCAGCAGGGTGAAGAGACAACCTACAGAATGGGAGAAAATATTTGCAAACTATGCATCTGACAAGGGATTAATATCCAGAATATACAAGGAACTCAAACAACTTAATAGTAAAATAAAAAATAATCTGATTTAAAAATGAGCAAAGAAACTGAATAAACATTCTCTCAAAGGAGGACATACAGTCAATAGCTATAAGAGAAAATGCTCAACATGACTAATCATCAGGGAAGTGCAAATCAAAACCACTTTGACATATCATCTCACCCCAGTTACTCTGGCTGTTATCAAAAAGAGAGAGAATAACAAATACTGGTAAAAATGTGGAGAAAGGGGAGCATTTCTGTGCTTCTGGTTGGACTATAAATTAGTACAGCCATTACAGAGAACAACTATGGATAGAACTACCATATGATTTGACAATCCCACTACTGGGTGTATACCCAAAGGAATGGAAATCATCTTGTTGAAGGGATACCTGCACTCCCATGTTCATCTCAGCTCTATTTACAACAGCCAGGCTATGGAACCAAACTAAATGCTCATGATGGATGACTCAATAAGGAAAATGTGGTATATATACACAGTGAAATACTACTCAACCATAAAAAAGAATGAAATTCTGCCATTTGCAGCAACATGGATGAGCTTGGAGAAAATCAGTTAAAAGAAACAACCTGTTACAGAAAGAGAAATACCTCATGTCTTCACTCATAAGTAGGAACTGAATAAATAAATAAGCAAGTAAATAATAAAGAAAGAAAGAGAAAAACAATAATCACTATAATACATTGGACTTTTAGAAGGAGAGAACAGAACAGTGTTTATTAGAAGTGAGGGGAAAATAGTTAAAGAAAAATTAATGAGAAATTTGTTAATGGAGCAAAAAATGATTACTTATTGTAATGACAAACTAACTATCCTAATGTGACCATCACATATTGTACACAACTATTGGTAGTCAACTTCCTACACTGCAAATATGTATAATCAGATATATGCTTTAATAAAAAAGAAAAAATTTAGAGCCAAATAAGAAAAAAATAAAACTACTTATTTTTGTATGTTGATTTTGTGTCCTTCAACTTTACAGAAATTGTTATTAGTTCTAAAATTTTTTGGTGTTGCTTTGAGGTTTTTATATATATCATTATGTTTTCTGCGAGTAATAAAAATTGAACTTCTTCATTTCTAATCTAAATGCCTTTTATTTCATTATCTTGCCTAACTGCCCTGGCTAGGACCTCCAGTACTATATTAAATAAGTGGAAATAGTAGGCATCCTTGCCTTTTTCTGGATCTTAGAGGAGGAGTTTTCAACTTTTCTCCATTTGGTGTAATGTCAGCTGTAGGTTTGTTGTATAAGAACTTTATTATGTTGGGGTGCATTCCTTCTATACTTAATTTGTTGAAAGTTTTTATTATAAAATATGTTGAATTCTGTCAAGTTCTTTTTCTGCATGTATTAAAATAATGGTATGATTTTTGTCCTTCATTCTGTTAATGTGCTGGATCACATTTATTGATATACTTACATTGAACCATTCTCCCATATCTCAAATAAATCTCAGTTGATCATGAGGAATGATCTTTTCAGTGTGCTGTAGAATTCAGTTTGCTAGTATTTCATTGAGGAATTTTGCATATATGTTCATCAGGAATACTGGACTATATATATTTTTTAACATGTTTATTTTATTTTTTATTTATTGAAACATAATTGATTGTACATATCCATGGGGTAGAGTGTTGAATGTCAATACCTGTGAGCAATATGTGACGCCAAAATCAGGATATTTAGTATATTCAACATTACACAATGTAATCACTTTTTGTGTCCCTTTATTAATTTCTCTCTAACCCTTCCTCCCACTCCCCCTTTCCCACCTCTGGTGGCCTCAGTTCTGTTCTCTCCTTTTGAAAGTTCAATGAATTATTGTGATTACTCTTTCTTTCTTTTCCTTACTCTTCTCTTCTCTTCCCTTCCCCCTTCCCTTCCTTCCTTCCTTCCTTCCTTCCTTCCTTCCTTCCTTCCTTCTCTCCTCTCCTCCNAAAAATCTATACTACACAAAGCCATCTATAGATTCAATGTGATCCCCATTAAAATATGACTGACATTCTTCACCAAAAGAGAAAAAACAATCCCACCAATCATATGTAACAACAAAAGACACAAAAAAGCAAAAGAAACATTAAGCAAAAGTAAATAAGTAAGTAAATAAATAAATAAATAAAGCTTGAGGCATTACACTTCCTGACTTCAAATTATATTACAAAGCTATAGTACCCCAAACAGCATGGTGCTGGCATAAAAACAGACACATGGACCAATGGAACAGAAAAGAGAACACAGAAATCAACCCATGTTTTTACAGCCAACTGATCTTTAGCAGGGAACTAAGAACACACAATAGGGAAAGGAAACCATCTTCAGTAAAGTGTGCTGGGAAAATTGGATGTCCATATGTAGAAGAATGAAACTAGATCCATTCCTCTTGCAATATACCAAAATCAACTCAAAATGGATTAAAGACTAAAATATAAGACCTGAAACTTTAAAACTCCTAGAAGAAAATAAGGGAAACACTCCAGGATTTAGAGCTGGGCAAAGACTTTATGAATAAGACCCCAAACACACAGACAAGAAAAGGAAAAATAAACAATTGGTATTACATCAAATTAAAAAGCTACTGCACAGCAAAGGAAACAATCAGCAGGGTGAAGAGACAACCTACAGAATGGGAGAAAATATTTGCAAACTATGCATCTGACAAGGGATTAATATCCAGAATATACAAGGAACTCAAACAACTTAATAGTAAAATAAAAAATAATCTGATTTAAAAATGAGCAAAGAAACTGAATAAACATTCTCTCAAAGGAGGACATACAGTCAATAGCTATAAGAGAAAATGCTCAACATGACTAATCATCAGGGAAGTGCAAATCAAAACCACTTTGACATATCATCGCACCCCAGTTACTCTGGCTGTTATCAAAAAGAGAGAGAATAACAAATACTGGTAAAAATGTGGAGAAAGGGGAGCATTTCTGTGCTTCTGGTTGGACTATAAATTAGTACAGCCATTACAGAGAACAACTATGGATAGAACTACCATATGATTTGACAATCCCACTACTGGGTGTATACCCAAAGGAATGGAAATCATCTTGTTGAAGGGATACCTGCACTCCCATGTTCATCTCAGCTCTATTTACAACAGCCAGGCTATGGAACCAAACTAAATGCTCATGATGGATGACTCAATAAGGAAAATGTGGTATATATACACAGTGAAATACTACTCAACCATAAAAAAGAATGAAATTCTGCCATTTGCAGCAACATGGATGAGCTTGGAGAAAATCAGTTAAAAGAAACAACCTGTTACAGAAAGAGAAATACCTCATGTCTTCACTCATAAGTAGGAACTGAATAAATAAATAAGCAAGTAAATAATAAAGAAAGAAAGAGAAAAACAATAATCACTATAATACATTGGACTTTTAGAAGGAGAGAACAGAACAGTGTTTATTAGAAGTGAGGGGAAAATAGTTAAAGAAAAATTAATGAGAAATTTGTTAATGGAGCAAAAAATGATTACTTATTGTAATGACAAACTAACTATCCTAATGTGACCATCACATATTGTACACAACTATTGGTAGTCAACTTCCTACACTGCAAATATGTATAATCAGATATATGCTTTAATAAAAAAGAAAAAATTTAGAGCCAAATAAGAAAAAAATAAAACTACTTATTTTTGTATGTTGATTTTGTGTCCTTCAACTTTACAGAAATTGTTATTAGTTCTAAAATTTTTTGGTGTTGCTTTGAGGTTTTTATATATATCATTATGTTTTCTGCGAGTAATAAAAATTGAACTTCTTCATTTCTAATCTAAATGCCTTTTATTTCATTATCTTGCCTAACTGCCCTGGCTAGGACCTCCAGTACTATATTAAATAAGTGGAAATAGTAGGCATCCTTGCCTTTTTCTGGATCTTAGAGGAGGAGTTTTCAACTTTTCTCCATTTGGTGTAATGTCAGCTGTAGGTTTGTTGTATAAGAACTTTATTATGTTGGGGTGCATTCCTTCTATACTTAATTTGTTGAAAGTTTTTATTATAAAATATGTTGAATTCTGTCAAGTTCTTTTTCTGCATGTATTTACATGTGCATGCATTTGGTCTGCTGATGTGGTAGACGACATTGATTGGTCTTTGAATGTTTTTGCTTTTTTATTATTATTTTTTAATTCACACAAAATAATTGTAAATATTTATGGGTTACAGAGCTCTAATTTAATCAGTTAAAAGAAACAACCTGTTACAGAAAGAGAAATACCTCATGTCTTCACTCATAAGTAGGAACTGAATAAATAAATAAGCAAGTAAATAATAAAGAAAGAAAGAGAAAAACAATAATCACTATAATACATTGGACTTTTAGAAGGAGAGAACAGAACAGTGTTTATTAGAAGTGAGGGGAAAATAGTTAAAGAAAAATTAATGAGAAATTTGTTAATGGAGCAAAAAATGATTACTTATTGTAATGACAAACTAACTATCCTAATGTGACCATCACATATTGTACACAACTATTGGTAGTCAACTTCCTACACTGCAAATATGTATAATCAGATATATGCTTTAATAAAAAAGAAAAAATTTAGAGCCAAATAAGAAAAAAATAAAACTACTTATTTTTGTATGTTGATTTTGTGTCCTTCAACTTTACAGAAATTGTTATTAGTTCTAAAATTTTTTGGTGTTGCTTTGAGGTTTTTATATATATCATTATGTTTTCTGTGAGTAATAAAAATTGAACTTCTTCATTTCTAATCTAAATGCCTTTTATTTCATTATCTTGCCTAACTGCCCTGGCTAGGACCTCCAGTACTATATTAAATAAGTGGAAATAGTAGGCATCCTTGCCTTTTTCTGGATCTTAGAGGAGGAGTTTTCAACTTTTCTCCATTTGGTGTAATGTCAGCTGTAGGTTTGTTGTATAAGAACTTTATTATGTTGGGGTGCATTCCTTCTATACTTAATTTGTTGAAAGTTTTTATTATAAAATATGTTGAATTCTGTCAAGTTCTTTTTCTGCATGTATTAAAATAATGGTATGATTTTTGTCCTTCATTCTGTTAATGTGCTGGATCACATTTATTGATATACTTACATTGAACCATTCTCCCATATCTCAAATAAATCTCAGTTGATCATGAGGAATGATCTTTTCAGTGTGCTGTAGAATTCAGTTTGCTAGTATTTCATTGAGGAATTTTGCATATATGTTCATCAGGAATACTGGACTATATATATTTTTTAACATGTTTATTTTATTTTTTATTTATTGAAACATAATTGATTGTACATATCCATGGGGTAGAGTGTTGAATGTCAATACCTGTGAGCAATATGTGACGCCAAAATCAGGATATTTAGTATATTCAACATTACACAATGTAATCACTTTTTGTGTCCCTTTATTAATTTCTCTCTAACCCTTCCTCCCACTCCCCCTTTCCCACCTCTGGTGGCCTCAGTTCTGTTCTCTCCTTTTGAAAGTTCAATGAATTATTGTGATTACTCTTTCTTTCTTTTCCTTACTCTTCTCTTCTCTTCCCTTCCCCCTTCCCTTCCTTCCTTCCTTCCTTCCTTCCTTCTTTCTTTCCCCACTTATGAGTGGGGACATGCAGTTTTTCTCTTTCTGTAGTTGGCTCATTTCACTTAATATAATTTTCTCCAAGTTCATCCTTGTTGGCTGCAAATGGCGGTATCTCACTGTTTTTTATGGTGGAGTAGTGTTCTACTCTTGTGTATAATTACCACATTTTCGTTATCCAAATGTCTTTCCATGGACATTTATTTTGTTTCCATTTCTTGGCTTTTGTAAAGAGCTGTGATGAACATGGGAGTGCAGGTAACCCTTTGACATGATGATTTCCATTCCTTTGGATATATACACAGCAGTGGGATTGAGGGATCATATGGTAATTCTATCTGTAGTTGTTTGAGACACCTACATACTGTTTTACATAATGGCTGCACTAATTTACAGTCCCACCAACAGTGTAAGAGGGTTACCCTTTCTCTCTGTCTTCCACAACATTTGTTACTATCTGTTTTTTTTTTTTTTAAATGGCAAGTCTAACTAGGACAAGGTTATATCTCAATGAGGTTTTGATTTGCATTCCCCTGATGCTTAGTGATGTTGAACATTTTTTCATATGTCAGTTGGCCATTTGTGTATGTTCCCATTTAGAAATGCCATTTTATAATCAGGTTACTTGTTCTTTATACTAGTGAGTTGTTTGAAGTCCTTGTATATTTGCATATTAATCCCTTTTTGGATGCATAGTTTGCAAATATTTTCTCCTATTCTGTAGTTTGTCTTTTCTGTCTGTTAATTGCTTCTTTTGCTGTGCAGAAGCTTTTTAGTTTGGCCTAATCACATTTGTTCATTTTTTCTTATGTTGCCTGTTCCTTTGGGGTCTTAATCATAAAGTCTTTGCCAATTCCTACTTCCTGAATTGTTTCCCTTATGTTTACTTTTAGGAGTTTTAAAGTTTCAGGTCTTATATTTAAGTCTTTAATCCATTTTGAGTTGACTTTGGTTTAAGGTGAGAGATACAGGTCTAGTTTCATTCTTCTTCATATGCGTGTCCAGTTTTTCCAGCACCATTTATTGAAGAAGCAGTCTTTTCCCCAATGTATGTTCTTGGTGCCTTTGTCAAAGATCAATTGGCAGTATATGTGGGTTGATGTCTGGGTTCTCTATTCTGTTCCACTTGTTTGAGCATCTGTTTTTGTGTCAGTACCATGCTGTTTTGGTTACTATAACTTTGTAGTATAATTTGAAGTCAGGTATTATAATGCATCTCGCTTTATTATTTTTTTCTCAGGATTGTTTTGGCTATTTGGGGTCTTTTGCTATTCTATATGAATGTTAGAATTGATTTTTTTATTTCTGTGAAAAATGTTATTATCTTGATGGAAATTACATTGAATCTGTAGATTGCATTAGGTAGTATGCACATTTTCACAATGTTAATTGTTTCAATCCAAGAACATGTAAAGTCTTTCTATCTTTTTTTTCCTTTTAAATTTCTTTCAAGAGTGATTTGTAGTTCTCATTGCAGAGATCTTTCACTTACTTGATTTAATTTATTCCTAGGCATTTTTTTTTATGACTATTTTAAATGGGCTTACATTCTTGATTTCTTTTTATGTAGTTTGTTGCTGGAGTATAAAAATGCCGCTGATTATTTTTACATGTTGACTTTGTATCCTGCAACTTGACTGAAATTATTTATCAGCTCTAGAATTTTTTTTTTTTTTTTTTGTAGAGTAGTTTGGTTTTTCTATATATAACATTATGTCATCTGCAAACAGGGACAGTTTGACTTTGTCTTTTCCAATCTGGATGCCCTTTACTTCTTTCTCGTGCCTTATTGCTCTGGTTAGTACTTCCAAAACTATGTTAAACAGCAGTGGTGAGAGTGGGCATCCTTCTTTTGTTGCTGTTCTGAAAGCTTTTCCCCATTCAAGATGATACTGGTGGCGGGTTTGTCATACATGGCTTTTATTGTGTTAAGGTATTTAATCTCTATACCTAATTTACTGAAAGTCTCTATCATGAAGAAATGCTGAATTTTGTCTAATGCTTTTTCTATATCTGTTGAGATAATTATATATTTTTCCCCTGATTTTTTTAGATGTGATGTATCACATTTATCAACTTGTGTAAACTGAACTATCCTTGTGTCCTAGGATGAACCCCATTTGAACATGGTATATAATTTTTTAAAATATATCTGCACCCAAAACTGGAGCACCCCAATATATAAAGCAAACACTATTAGACCTACAGAAAGAGAAAGACCCCAAGATGATGATAGTGGGGACCTAAACATCCCTCTCTCAGCACTGGACAGATCATGTAAGCAACAAAACAGAGAAATACAGGATTTAAACTATACTTTATGCCAATTGGACATGGCATATATGTATTTTTGTGTGTGTGTGTGTGACCAGTAAGGGGATCGCAACCCTTGGCTTGGTGTCGTCTGCACCGCGCTCAGCCAGT
>NW_007729761.1:38308-39794 GCF_000696425.1 Galeopterus variegatus | reverse complement strand
ACCGGCCATCCCTATATAGGATCCAAACCCGCAGCGGAAGCGCTGCTGTGCACCCAAGCGCCGCACTCTCCTGAGTGCGCCACGGGGCCAGTCCTGGACATGGCATATATTTACAGAACATTTTATCCAACAAATACAGAGTATACATTCTTCTCATTAGCACATGGAACATTCCTTAGTATAGACCACATGTTACAAATAGATCACAAGTCAAGTCTCAACAAATTTTTAAAAATTGAAATCATTTCAAGTATCTGGTCAGACCACACGGATTAAAACTAGAGATCGATAACGAACCAAACTCTGGAAACAATTGAAATACATGGAAATTAAACATACTCCTGAATGGTCTATGGCTCCAAGAAGAAATTTAACAGAATATCAAAACATTACTTGAAACCAATGACAATAAAGGCATATCATACCAAAACCTGTGGGATACTGCAAAAGTAGTATTAAGAAATTTATTGCAATAAACACTTACATCAAAAGAATAGAAAGATTTCAAAAATACAACCCAATGTTACACCTCAAAGAACAATCTAATCCCAACAATCCAATCCCAAAATTAGCAGAAGGAAAGAAATAATTAAGATCAGGGCAGAACTAATTAAACAAAGATGCCAAAAATGATACAAAAGATCAATAAAACAAAAAGTGGTTTTTTATGAGAAGATAAAAAATATATACAAACCATTAGTTAGGTTAACTATGAAAAAGAAGAGAGAAGACCTACATAGCAAAAATCAGAAATGAAAAAGGAGACATCTCAACCAATACCTGAGAAATACAAAGAATCATAAAAGACTGCTATGAACAACTACATGCCAACAAATTTGAAAACGGGAAGGAAATGGATACATTTCTGGGAACATACAAACTACCAAGACTGAACCAAGAAGAAATAGGAAACTTAGGCCAATAAGAAGCCACAAGATTGAAGCAGTAATCAGCAATCTCCCAACAAAGAAAAACCCAGGACCAGATGACTTTACTGCTAAATTCTACCAGACCTTTAAAGAGCAATTCGTACCAATTCTCTTCAAAATATTCGAAAAAATTGAAACAAAGGGACCATTCTTCCAAGCTTATTCCATGAGGCCAGCATCACCCTGTTGCCAAAACTTGACAAAGATACACAGCAAATAAAGAAAACTACAGAGCAATATCTTTGATGAACATAGACAAAAAAGTCCTCAACAAAATATTAGCAAATGGAATACAAAACAAGTTCTTTAGATATGGAGATACCACAAAGTTCTGGCTTGTTCAACATTTAGTAAAATATCTAAGCATATTACGATATTATCTAAGATGCACAGGACATCTAGAACGTAATGAATGCAAAAAAAGAGAATCTCTTGAAGAAAAACACTTGTTTACAAATTCAATGTTATGAGAAAAATTTTCCTGGAGAGAATACTCACTAGCCAAGAATAGAAACTTCAAAAGTGGAAAGGTTTTCCAACTTGATTTATCGTATTTG
>NW_007729761.1:36042-37196 GCF_000696425.1 Galeopterus variegatus | reverse complement strand
TTTTTTAAGATAGCCAAGTAGAAAATAACTAACGATATGCAGATAAAATAAGAAAAATTTACATGCACCCAACAAATCTTTGTATCTGCCTTTGTAAATGCTTTAGATGGCACAGTTATCTCCCCTTCCATAACATACATTGGTCTTTATAAACAGAGTAACATACCTGGGCTTTGATCCAAAAGTATATTTTAGCAGAAGATAAAGAACATAGTTGTATTGTTGACTACTTCTTTTTGTTAAATTTTTTTGGCTTTATGTCATCAGACACCCTTGTAATGCCTATCAATGCTAAAAATGACAAATACTTTCCATTCAAAGTCCTGTAAAAAGCTAACCTTATTACCTCTCTTTAATAATAACTGGAGTATTACATAATCTTCTTGAATTGACCAATGTGCAATAGCTAAGAGCAGCTTTCCATTTGTACAGAAACTACTTTTAATAAAAGAAAAATAAAATAAAATGATCAAAAGAATNGACATATAAGCCTTTCACATTTCATTATTAAAATATTTTTCCTCAATTATGAAGGATGAAGATGTTTTAGGAGTTTTTTTGATAATTATACTGGATATTTAGTGCAGTTAGTTCTACATAAATGTGGCTTTAATTAATGTAGTTACATAAATCAAAGTGGAGTGTATTGGAGCTCCTTAGATTAAAAAGCTAATTGTAACTTATTACTTAAGGATTATTTCCTCACAACCAAGCCAAATGATACCCCTTACAATGAACATTCAACAGTCTCTTGTTCATTTTTATTTTAAATGTTCTCAGCTCTATGGAAATGGCCTTTCCCCTTTTGCTTTGAATAAAACGATTAATGATAATTACTTTTAAGTAAAAGGTGGTGCGTTTCACTACACATAGTTCATAATAAGACAGGATATTCCTGACTCACTGATTAAAAGTGATTAGTACATCATCATGCAAAACAAGACTGAATTCACCAGGTTGTGTGAAATGGCCATTAACTATATGAGTGATGTATTCTACCAAAAGTCTCAGGAGCAGAGTAACTATTGAACCAAATATAATTTAAATCCAATACTTAATTATCCATGATAATCAGTCCTGTACAGAATTTTCTGACTCAAGGACACATAAAACTCTTTTATAAAAAAGGAAATACATCTATTATAGTATTTTTT
>NW_007729761.1:32365-34360 GCF_000696425.1 Galeopterus variegatus | reverse complement strand
ATGCAAAAGTCTAAAAACAAACCAAATGCCCATCAATGAGGAGATGGTTGAATAAGGTATGATAAATACAGAAATGTAGACCAAAAGTTTCTTCTAAAATTCTATACTAAGCTTATTGACTTGGGACTTTAGCTCTTTTCTAATATATGAATTTAGTTTTATAAATTTTCCTCTCAGTACGGCTTTAGCAATGTCACATATTTTGATGTAGTGTATTTTGATTTACCTTCAGTTCAATGCATTTTTTAAAATTTCCTCTAAGAACTCTTCTTTGACTCACAGATATTTAGAAATAAGCTGCTTAGTTTCTAAGTGCTTTAATCAAATATATGAATGCTGACTTTTTTCTGATTTGGTTAAGATGATCATATTTATTTCATGCTTTTGTCCAAAGAAGTAAAATTTTTGAATCCATCAGTCAACCTAATTTGGTTGTATGGAATTAATTTCTTATTTCAGGCTTATGTTTTCCATCCATATTTTCACATGTGCTCACATTTTTGTTCTATCTTTCCAGTTACTTACATTAAAAAATTTTTCTTTATCTTTCTTATTTTCATAAATATATTTAGAATTCCGTATTTCCCTCTGATTAGCTCTTTAATTACACTCTGTAGGCTTTAAATATTTCTTTCATTCCAATTCATTCCTAACTAAAAATTATCTAATTAAAAAAAAATTCAACAATATAAATTAATTTCTTCTATATTTTTGAGGATGGTTTCTAATTTTATCATATTGTGGTTGGTAAATATCCCTTTTGTGAAAGATCTTGTTAAATTGTCAGAAATATTTACATTTTGATGCCTGTACTTTGTCATTTCTTTTGATAAAAATTTATTGAATTTCATGATAATGAATGCCAGTCTTTCTATGCTTAGACAGCAAATATTGAGCTACAATGGAGCATATATTAGGAAATCTTATAGCTTATGACATCAGAATAGCCTGGATATTTGCTTGTCATGATGCCGTGCCAGCACAAACACAGTTGCAAGTAATATTGAGTGACTTAGAGTAATTCCAGACTGTCTAGAAACATAAATCTCTCCCTCCAAGCCAGACAAGGCAAGAGTAGCCCTGTACTTAGAATAACCTAAATATCTACCAGAGACCAACTCATATTATCCAAGAAAGTTTGATGATACACCCTTGCATACAATGTATACAACACAACACACGATAAACCGAGNCTTGGAGTTGATAAATGATTTCAGCAAAGTTGCAGGATAAAAAATCAACACACAAAAATCACTAGCATTTCTATTCTCCAATAGTGAACATGCAGAAAAAGAAATCAAGAAAGCTGGCCCATTTACAGTAGCCACCAAAAAGATAAAATACTTAGGAATAGAGTCAACCAAGGATGTGAAAAATCTCTAAAATGAGAATTTCAAGCCACTGCTGAGAGCAATTAAAGAGGACACAAGAAGATGGAAAAATATCCCATGCTCTTGGATTGGAAAAATCAACATTGTGAAAATGTCCATACTACCCAAAGTGATATACAAATTCAATGCAGTCCCATCAAAATTCCAATGACGTTTTTCTCAGTAATGGAAAAAAACTATCCAGACATTTATATGGAATAACAAAAGACCACACACAGCTAAAGAAATTCTGAACAAAAAAAAAAAAAAAATGCTGGAGGCATAACACTACCTGACTTTAAACTATACTACAAAGCTATAATAACCAAAACAGCATTATACTGGCATAAAACAGACACACTGATCAATGGAATAGAATAGAGAATCTAGAAATCAACCCACACACCTACAGCCATCTGATCTTTGACAAAGGTACCAAGTCTATACACTGGGAAGAGACTGCCTCTTCAGCAAATGGTGCTGGGATAACCGGATATCCATATGTAGGAGAATGAAACTAGACCCATACCGCTCACCATGTAATAAAATCAACTCAAAATGGACTAAAGAATTAAATGTACACCCTGAAACAATAAAACTTCTTAAAGAAAACATAGGAGAAACA
>NW_007729761.1:29475-31123 GCF_000696425.1 Galeopterus variegatus | reverse complement strand
CCCACTGCTGGGGGAGGCAGGAGGGAGATTTTGATAATGGGCCACAACAAACCTCATTGTATATTGACAAAATTAAATTAAATTTAAAAAAAAAGAAAAAAGAAAAAGAAAGGGACTAGCTTTACTATTTAGCAGTTCTCTTGAAATTTAATAATTCTTATCTAACAATTATAGTATTTACCACCATAAAAAAAGTTTGTATAGAATTCTGTATATCTTTATAAGGCCAGTCAATATAATGAAGTAATTGAGAGTTTGAATTGTGGGAAACAAGCTACCTCCATTTGCATTTATGCTTCTCCATGTAATAACTGTGTGATTTTAGGCAAAATTAATCTGTAAAATGGCAATCATAATAGTACCTACATCACTAGATAATTTTGTATATCAAATAAGATTTTCTGTATTTTAAGTCCCTAACACACTCCCTGCCACAAAGGAGACACTCAATAAAGGTTAGGAATTATTATATAACAGAGATGGGAAGATCAATCAGGCAATTTTTTTCTTTTAAAATGTTGTAGCTATTTATGTTCAACAATGGGAAATTTATGTTTATGTTTAGTCCTGTTTGATATACTGGGAAAATTTCATTCATGTGTCAGAATTATATTTGTTTATTTTTTAAAAGTGTTGTGAAGATTTTCTGTGGCCAAGATTTCATATCATTCAGTAGCTTAAGAAAAACTGATTGTCTCTTAGCAACCCGGGCTGATGATATCTCTGAGAAGAAGCATTTTATCTGTTCTGTTCTCAGATCACCTTTCTCATTACTGAAACAATATAGATATAATTGAAGTCTTTGAGATTCAAAATGATATCAGAGAATAGAATGGCTCCAAATTGTCCTTGGATAGGGTGACTTGCTCAGACTGAGCTCATTGTCTATATATTTGAGCAGAGACATGATGACCTGATTTTTTTTCCTTCACTAAGGGCTAAGAGTTTATAGAACGTGTGTTTGTGTTTGGTTAAATAATGAAAAAAGAAGAAAATGACTAAGGTTTTGTTGGAAATGGCTTATTTAAATATATAAAACAAACTTTCCTCTCAGAATACTTGATCCTTTAAAAAAATAACATTGAGGAAATCAGAACATTAAAGTGCACTTTTTCTGGAACTACAAAAACCACATGTTAAATCATTGAAATTGAAGTGCTCCTCTTTAATTCAGTGTGAAAACTCATGAGAAAGGGAAGATAATATTTAAGAACCAATAATGGTTCAGTTTTGCAATAAAGAAAAGTCATGTTTAACCATCCCATTCTCTGCATTTTTTTTTTTTTTAGAGATAGTTGATGAGTCAGTGAAGACTAGGATGCTTTGTGTTTCTTTCATTTGAAAATTCCAAGCAGACACTCAGCAAAAAGCCTATGTGAAATACCCTATGTTTATTTTATGTCCAGTTATCCATTAAAATATGTGAGGAGCCTGAGATTACAATAGAACCTAAAGGAAACAGCTCCTACATAGGCTTTTGACTAAGTGCCAGCAGAGCACTCTGTCTTTTCTAAGTGCAACTACTCTTTGAATTAAATTATTTCCACAGTAATTGAGCGGCATGAGCACTTAGAAAAAAAAATATTCTCTAAAATAACTGCTATTATGCACATCTATAGAAATAGTGAGTCAAGATGAGACAAGGTTT
>NW_007729761.1:26522-28702 GCF_000696425.1 Galeopterus variegatus | reverse complement strand
TTTACCGAGGTTTGAAGTATTGATTAAGGTTCAGAAGAATTGTAGGGGAAATAACGATTAAATTCAAAGCATACAAAAAGGCTTTTTCCCCCTGACTTTACAATAGGCAATGCCAAAAAATCTTAAGATGGTGGAATCTCATTAATTTCTGGAAACAGTTTTGACAACAATATCCTCAAACTTGGGGAAAATACCAATGGGATTCTAACGGTTCTCTTTCCTTAGCTTCAGTCCATAATGGAAAAGGCAATTTTTTTTTCTCTTTGTATCCTTTTATGTATTTGTTTATTTTTTAATATATTTGTTTAGAGTACACTGTATTTCTCTGCTTTTTGGTAATATATTTTCATAAAAAATATTGTCACTTAGATATTATGAAATATATCCTAGTTTATATATTTTTCATGACTTTCTCATCTTTACAACTTTAAAACTTCAGATGTATGATAAATTGATACCAAAAGTTTTAAAAAGTTCTTGGAACTATGCTATGGGCTATTAATGGATTGCAGATACTTTTAGATATCACACAATTTTAGGAATATTTCCAAATTTATGATAGGAAGTCCCTGAAGAATCTAAATAGTCTAATCTGCATCGTTTGTCACCTTGGCTTTCAATAAATAGATCAGATATAATAAATTTAATTGGAAAAATTTGTACAACACTAAATATTTTTAACAAATAAATGTATACGTGGAGGGTATACACACATAAAGGTAGATAGATGATAGATAGTGATATGATTTTAAAACATTACCTATTTTTTCCTTCAAATTATCTTTCTGCATTTCTCTATTCCTTTTAATGGAACTAGCATTGTTCATATTCCACGGCTCCCCCATTTTTAATTAATTTTCAAAAGTACCTTTCATTTCGTCTACTTCCTACACCCACCTGTCCACATTAGTTTTTTCCTTTATATCAATGGTTGTCAAACTTCAGTGACTTCAGATATGAGGCAGGGCCAGAGTATTTGCATTTGCAACAAATTCCCAGGTGATGATGATGATAACGACGATGATTCAGAAGTCAGACTTTGAGAACCATTGTTTTTATAAACAGGACCATTATTGTAGCCTTGGCCGTTGTCAGGTCACAGTAACTTCCTACCATTTTTTCTGCCTCTCATCATCACTCCCACTCTAAGTGACTTATTCTGCTGCTTTTAGATGCATGCAATGTTTTCTTGGTCATTGCTTCAAAATACATAATATTCCTGTCCTCATTTAGCAATGCTGAGTGACTCCTTACTTTTAATTAGTTCAATAAATATGTCCTGAATTCTTAGTACAAAGGTACTTCAAAAAGTTCATGGAAAAATAGAATAAAAAGATGATACAAATCTTTCCATGAACTTTTCTTTTTTTTTCTTTTCTGGCAGCTCACTGGTACAGGGATTGAACTTTGGACCTTGGTGTTGTCAGCACCATGTTCTAATCAACCAAGCTTCACCAGCCAGCCCTCTTTCCATTAATTTTTTGAGGCACTCTCATATGTATTGGTTACTAATTCAGACAGTGAAAATATAATACTGAACAAAAGAGACAAAATTCTATATTCCTATTGGGCTTATATTTCTGTGAATAGATAAAAAATAAACAATATTAGATAAGTTGAAAACATAGAATGTCAGTGATGGGTCTAGTGAAAAATGACATAAAGTTTTGCAATGGGTTTGAAGCCTTAGGTAGAATGGTGGGAAAGGAGGCACTGAGAAAGTAACATTTGAGTATAGTGAGAATAAGGAAAGAAAACTAATGATACTGACGGCTAAGCAAGTGAAAAGGCCCTGACGTAGCAGCATGCTTAATGTTCCTGGAACAGCAAGAAGGCCAGTGAGGGTGACTGTTGTGCAAATAATAAGGGGAAAGATTTTATAAAATAACTCCTTAGCCTGACATTTAATGTTATCCATGATCTTATACTCCTAAATTAACACTTTATGGCAGCCAAATAAGTCTACTCACGCCCAAAGACTCCATGAGGGCTCCTATCTTCAAGATTCTTGTCCTTTTCCTTGCCTGTTATATATCCTTTATTTTAGGGGGTAAACTGTCTGTACATCATCAAGGGAAGACTATTCCTGATGAAACCATACCCACGATTTTGTCAACCCACAATGAATTCTCTTTTCTCTAAACCTCTTAACATCACCTCTCTCTCTCTCTCTCTCTCTC
>NW_007729761.1:0-26260 GCF_000696425.1 Galeopterus variegatus | reverse complement strand
TCCTTGCCTGTTATATATCCTTTATTTTAGGGGGTAAACTGTCTGTACATCATCACGGGAAGACTATTCCTGATGAAACCATACCCACGATTTTGTCAACCCACAATGAATTCTCTTTTCTCTAAACCTCTTAACATCACCTCTCTCTCTCTCTCTCTCTCTCCACACACACACACACACACACACACACACACACACACACACACACACACACACTCTAGTGCCCATGTAAGCCTTTATATGAACATAATGTATTTATATTTTTCTATCTCCAGATCTAAAATTATAGCCTGAGAAATGGGGAATTATCTTAATAGCTTTCTGTATCCTATAGCAACAAGAGTGCCTTGCAGTAAGTCAATTTTTTAAATGGATTTAGTCATGTTTGTCCGTAAGATTGAAAGCTCAGTAAAGGGAGTGATTTAGTCTTTCATTTGACAGATATGTTTTGAATGCTACCTAAATATTGCACTAAGGATAGAGAAAAAGAAGACCCAATCCCCAGTGACAAAAAGATCATAATCTAGTGTGAAAAATCAATTAGTAAATATACAAGTACAATACAGCATAAGGGATATCTAGTTAGATATCTACATCGGGGCTTGTGTGTGTTACTCTGGGTCCTCCAAGAAGCAGATGCTAAGACAGGATTAAGTGTGCAAAGTTTGCAAAGATTTTCTTTGGGGAAATGCCTGTAAGTGAACATAGGGAGGAAGTGGAGAGGCTTGAGAAACTGTAGGCAAGACTTACTCAGGAAAGAGAGCAGGATGGCAGTGTGGGTGAATGTTTCCTAGCCTGCTGGGTAGCCTAAGAAATACCCAGCAAAGCAGTGGAGTCATTGAGGCAAAGTCAGAATGAGAATAGTCCCATGTCTCCCAAGATGTCTGTCTCACCACACTTGCTCATTGACTAGACATAGCCTATGAGAGGTGTGACCTTGGCACAAACGCAGCCATGCAGTTGAGAGCATAGTAGATGGTTCTTGGTTGATGATGCTCCCTGTAATGGGAGGTTGGTCAGACATAACCTCATGGCTGACATGCTCTGAGAGCATGATAAACCCATGTGATTAAAACGGAGTCAAGGGAGGACTTTCCAGAGCAACCTACATTTGAGCCAAGTCATAGATCTGTATCAGGAATTAGTTCCATGAAGAAGTGAGAGAAGAAAGCCTGCAAAGCTCTGAGGCATGATGTGCACAGTAATTTCAGGAAACCATGTAGTGTAGGTGTCCTCAGCATGGAGTGGATAGGACATGTGGATAGTGAGCGAAGTGAAAGTAGAAATGTGGCCTGCAGACCGCAGATCGTAAAGATACCCACAAAAGGCACAGGGTGTTTATTTTGAAGGAGAATTGTCAGAGAAGGTTTTTACCAGGCTAATAGCATGACTCTCGATGTTATAAAATAATAGGAAGTTGTTCTGCTCCCAATTTCAGCCCTAGCCAGCTTTTCAATTTATAATAAAAAATAGATTGTTAAGAAGGCAAATTGATTTTTTTATAATCTGCTTTTTTAGTTTTTGGTGAGTTTTAAATTATTTTGAAAGAATTAGTATCCAATCCCTGCAAGGCTTCTAAAAGAAGGCATTTAGAATTAGAGAATTGAGGTTCATTTGCATTAGAGGCCATTTTGTTAAAAACAGTTAAATCTCTGAAGAGTTTTTTGAAGGTATAGAGAAGCTAATGTGCTATGCAAGGGCTTAATCTAGGAGAGAAACTGAGCATGAATATTTGTGAATCTGTTGGGTATCTTTTGTCAGTTCTCTAATGGACTTTGAAAATATTTAATATTTGCCATCAATAAACACAATAGAATATCTTGGTTCTCCCATAGTCTGGGGTTCCCTATAACAGAGTTTCCTTTAATACTGGAATCTTCTATTAGATGATAATAGAAATGGTTCTGGGATTGCTACACGAGGATTATTTTCAGACTGCTATTAATTGAGTCATAAGAGATTATTCACACAGTCCAAAATTTTAATTTGATTTTTTCTAATAAAATGTTTTATTTAAATAAAGATGGCCCCTTGATCCCTATCACAAACTACTGGACTAATGATCTTAGTAATTAGCTAGACCATTGAAAAAATACAGCCACGTTTTGAATAAACCAAAGGCAAAATGCTTTCTACTCATACTTATATATGTAAAGCACCCCCCACATTAGGCTCCAAACAAAATGATTGCTATGCACTGCATTTCGGTAGTTGCAGGGCAGTGGTTCTAAACTGGGGGAGGGGAGAGATTTTATACCTTCCTCCACCCAGGGACATTTGGCAATATCTGGAGACATTTTAGGTTGTCACATTAAGGGGGTTGCTACTCACATTTAGTTAGTAGAGGCTAGGAATGCTGCTAAGCCTCCAACAATGCACAGGGTGGGACTTTCACCCTTCAAGACCTATCCAACCCAAGATGTCAATATTTCTGAGGTTGATAAACTCTGTTGTAGGTTGTCTAATCAATATGATCTTTACCATATTTCATCAAGCCCTAGTCTGAGAAACAAACTTAAACTGGTCCAAGTAGATACACAAAAGATTCAGATAAGCACAATCCCCTGGATGGGAGAAGCTCCTACTTTTAGTCCACACAATGCACAGGTAATATTCATCTGATACGTATCTCTATGACTCGCAAAACATTGAACTAGTTGCTTTCAGCTTCAGTGACAGAGAGGGCAGGAACAGTATGGGGGCAATTTCACTTTTATTTCAGGGAAAAAGTGGCTGTATAGGAAATCCCATCATATCAAATGACACATAGACTAGGCCAATACCCACTACATATCAAGCAATTAATATGTCCTATTTTATTTAAATATTTTCTACCATCCTATATATGTAAGAATGTGTGTATATACATATACATATATACACATGCAGAGAGACCTTTTAAAAGTATATATCATCCCCATTTTACAGATGAGAAAACTGAATAAGAGAGGTTCATCATTTTGTCTAAGTTCTTATAGCACACTAGCAGAATGACTCAATGACTTGCATATCCTCCAATCATGATTTTTTGTGGTTTTCCCCTTTGAGACTGCTGTTGCAGTTTTCTGTTTTTAAATATTTGTTTTTAAACTGTTTTTTCCCCACACATCTCTATTTCAATGAACTCAGGCCTTTTTCCAATAATATTCCCTATTAACTTTTGGTAACCAAATCTAATTACCTGCACCTCGGTTTACATCTTCACTGAAGTTTCTGATCCATTTGGTACTATTGAGAGCACCCCCAGCAACGTGCTAGCTAGCTGTTTCTATTGGTCTTACCCTCTGAACCATCATCCTTGATTCTGGTTTCTTCTTGTCTGTTTTGACTATTTTTATCCTCCTATTCTCCAAATTTGGCTTCTTATAGATGTATCTGTGAATGTATTTTTGGATGAGATTAACATTTAATCAGAACAATTTCAGTAAAGCAGATTACTCTCTGAATTAGTCGATTTCTGTTGCTTATAACAAAAGACTTGGAACTGGGTAATTTATGAAGAAAACAAAATTTATTGCTTATAGTTTAAGAGGCTGGGGAGTCAAAAGTCTAGTGAATATATCTAGTGAGTGTCTTGGTGGTGGCAACGGTGACCGCAGGGTATCACATTGTGAAATGGCAGAGCAGAGACTAACCTCTCATGTGCTCTTCTTTTAAAGCCCTCAGAACCACACCCCTGACCACCATTATTAATCCATTCACTATAGTATGGTCCTACAGTCTAATCACCCTTTCAAGGCCCCACCTTTCAATTACCATAATGGGATTTCCCACCCTCAACAGTTACAGTGGGGTTGGGGGAGGGGGGCATCCAGTCTACAGTACTCTCCATAATGTGGGTGGGTCTCATCCAATCAGTTGGAGACCGTATAAGAAAATAGACTGAGGTCACTCAAGGAAGAGGCAATTCTGCTTCTAGGTTGTCTTCAGACTCAAGCTCCAATATCAACACTTCTGTGGACCTCCAGCTGCAAGCCAGCGGATTAAAGACTGGTCAGTTCCCCAATAGCATGAACCGATTCCTTAAAATCAATCTCTTTCCCTCTACACACACACACACACACACACCCTATTGGCTCTGCTCTTTGGAGAATCCTGACTAATATAGTTTCTGACAAAGAATGGCTAAAAACTCAGGAGAGATTATCTCATAGGCCACTGACAGAATTTTAAGTAGTGTTAGGTCTCCAGCACTGTCAAATGCTGCAGAAGGAACTACATTGGAAACAGAGAACAGACCAGTGAATAGTAGTCTTTTGTCAATGGCAGCTTAAAGAAGAGGAGATCTGATGGCCTCTGGAATAGAATTGTAATGATTTAAAGAGTGGATGAATATGAGGATTTAAGACATTAGAGTAGACAACCCTTTCAGGATATTTGATGGTACACGATATTATTGCATGTATCTCTACTTTCTATTCTCACTGCCAATTCCAAAGTTAAAGACTTCTTCCCTTTGCATAATCTATCACCCCCTGTTTGTCACATTTCTGGTAAATTTCCACTTCTCATTGCTTCCATGTTTATCTTCTTTTTTTAATTTTATTTTTAATAGATATGAGTATTTATGAGGTGCAGAATAATACTTCGATATATGTCTATACTATGTGATTATCAAGTCAGGCTAATTAATTACCACAAACACTTATCATTTTTATTTTTGTGATAAAGACATTTGAATTCCTCTCTTCTAGCCATTTGAAAATATGCAACACATTGTTGTTATATATAGACAGCTAACACTACCATAGAACACTAGAACTTATTCTTCCTATCTAGCTGTAAGCTTGCAATTGTTACCCAGCCTTTCCCTATTTCCCTGTCCCTACTCTTCCCAGTCTCTAGTAACCTCAATTCTATTCTCTACTTTGTTGTGCACAACTTTTTTAGCTCCCACATATGAGTGAGAACATGTGGTATTTTTTGTGTGTGCTTGATTTATTTAACTTAACACAATGTATTCTAGGTGCATCCGTGTTGCAACAAATGACAGGATTTCATTCTTTTCTATGGCTGAATAGTATTTCATTGTGTACATATACCACATTTTCTTTATCCAATCATTTCTTGATGGAAACTTAGGTTGACTCCATATCTTGGCTATTATGAAATCTGCTGCAATAAATATTAGGGTGCAGATATTTCTTTGGTATATTCATTTTCTTTCCTTTGGATAAATATACAGCAATAAGATTGGTAGATCATATGGTAGTTCTATTTTTAGTTTTTTGAGGAACCACCATACTATTTTCCATAATGGCTATACTAATTTACATTCCCACCAATAATGTACTAGAGTTCCCTTTTCTCCACATCCTCACCAACATTTGATTTTTGTTTTTTTGATAATAGCCATTCTAACTAGGGTGAGATGATAACTCTTTGTGGTTTTGATTTTAATTTCCCTAATGATTAGTGATATCAATAATTTTTTCATATACCCATTCAGCATTTATATGTCTTCCTTTGAGAAATGAATTACTTGGGGTTTTTTGCTATTGATTTGTTTGAGGTCCTTGTATACTCTGGATATTAATCACTTGCTGGATGAATAGTTTGCAATAATTTTCTCCCATTCTGCAGATTGTTTCTACACTTTGTTGATTGGTACCTTTTCTGTACAGAGGCTTTTTAGTTTGATGTAATTCTACTTGCCTATTTCGGCTTTTGTTGCCTCTGCTTCAGATGTCTTCTCCGTAAAATTTTTGCCTAGACTGATGTCTTGAAGCATTTCCCCTATGTTTTCTTCTAGCAGTTATATAGTTTCAGGCATTACATTTAAGTCTTTAATTCATTTTGAGTTGAGTTTCATATACGGTGAAAGAGAGGGGTCTAGTTTTATTCTAGTTTTATCCTTCCGCATAAGAATAACCAGTTTTCCCAGTACCATTTATTGAAGATGCTGTCCTTTCCAAGTACACGTTCTTGATGCATTTGTTAAAAATCAGTGGGCATGCAGGTCCATGGGTTTATTTCTGGGTTCTCTGTTCAGTTTCACTAATCCATGTCTTGGTTTTAATGCCAGTAACATGCAGTTTTGGATACTGTAGTTTTGTAGTGTATTTTGAAGTCAGGTAGTGTAATGCCTTTAGCTTTGTGCTTTTTGTTCTGAATTACTTTGGCTAATTGGGGTCTTTCACAGTTCCATATAAAATTTAAGATTGTTTTTCTACTTCTGTGAAGAATGTTACTTGCATTTTTATAAGAATTGCCTCAAATCCGTAAATCACTTTGGGTACTAAGGTCATTTTGACAATACTAATTCTTTCAATATATGAACATGAGATGTCTTTACAATTTTTTATGTACTCTAATTACTTTCATCTGTGTTTTGTAGTTTTCATAGTGGAGATGTTGTACTGCCTTGGTTAAATTTATTCTTAGGTATTTTATTATTTTTTGTAGCTATTTTAAATGACATTGCTTTCTTTATTTCTTTTTTTCAGCTGGTTTGTTTTTGGTGTATAGCAACAGTAGTGATATTTTTATGTTGATTTTGTCACATGCAACTTTACTGAATTCATTTATCAATTCTAAGATTATTTTGGTAGAGGTTTTTCTATATATAAGACCATGACATGTGCAAATAAAGACAATTTGGTTTCCTCTCTTTCAATTTGGATGCTCTTTATTTCATTCTCTTGCCTAATTGCCTAATTACGTTGGCTAGGACTTCCAGTACTATGTTGAATGAGAGTGGTGAAAGCAGGCATCCTTGTCTTGTTTCTGAGCTTAGAGGAAAAGCTTTCAACTTTTCCCCCACTTATCTGTAGGTTTATTACATACAAGGTTCTTCAAAAGTTCATGGAAAGATTTGTGTTATCTTTTATTTCTATCTATCCACAAACTTTTTGAAGAACCCTGTATGGCCTTTATTATGTTGCAGTATGTTCCTTCTATACCTAATTTGTTGAGAGTTTTTATCACAAAGTGGTTTTGACTTTTATCAAATGCTTTTTTCACATCTATTGAGATGAACACATGACTTTTGTCCTTCATTCTATTGATATGATGTATCAAATATATTGATTTGTGTATGTTGAACCATCCTTGCATTCCTGTGATAAATCCCACTTGATAATGGTGGATAATCTTTTCGATGTGCTTGTTGATGTTCTGTTTGCTTGTATTTTTTTATTTTTGAAGACTTTTATGTCTAAGTTTATTTTGGATGTTGGCCTATAGTTTGTTGTGTCCTTGTCTGATTTTTGTAGCAGGGTAATGCTGGCCTTATAGAAAAAGTTTGGGAGAATACCCTGAAGTTTGATTTTCTTGAAGTAGTTTACAAAGAATTTGAATTAATTCTTCTTTAAAAGTTTGGTATAATTCAGCAGTGAAGCCATTTTTTCCTGGTGTTTTCTTTGTTGGGAGACTGCTGATTACTGATTCAATCAAGTTACTCATCACTGGCATATATTTTTCCATTCCTTTGCTTTTAGTCTATGTGCATCTTAACAGGTGAAGTGAGTTTCTTGTAGGCAGCATGTATTTGGGTCTTTTTTTTAAAAAAATCCATTTAGCCATTCTAAATTTTTTAAATGGAAAATTTAATACATTTACATTTAAGTTACTGCTGAAATATGTGGGTTTATTTCTGTCATTTGCTCCTTACTGGAATGGTCTACCCTGGGGGGAGGAAGGGTTGCTGGGTCTGTGGGCAGGACCTTGAAGCTGAAACTGATGCTGGGGCACTCTGCAGTTCTTCAGCTGGAGTGAACACTGGGTGAGGCTGCCAGGGCTATGTTTACCTTCTGCAAGTACAGAATGATTCTCTCTCTCTGGTCTAACAGTCTCTATTTACCCAGTTGCCAATTATTTTTAAGTCTGGCTTCAAGGCCCTCCTGATTTGGGCCCTTTTTATATACTCCCCACTCCCACAAAGCAAGATGATTTTTATTTTTTTAAATTTCTGAACAGCCACTCAGCTTTCTGGCACGTGCTGTGGCCTAATCTAAAACACTCTACTACCTCCAGTATAGCAACATATATAATTCCTATTTATCCTTTAAAAGTTACCTCATATGTCATCAACCTCCAAAAGTTTTTTCCTTTGCTCCATAACTGAGTATCTAAAGGTCAGTTTGTCTGTACATAATAGATATCATAAAAATGGTCCTTTCAAAAAATAGAAGTTTAAAACTTTCCCATAAAATGTTCAGAAGTGAGCAGTCACTAGGATTGGAATGGTGACTTTTAGTCATTGGGAACCCAAGTTGTTTTCAGCTTGTTTCACTGAGACTAAGACGTGACTCATATCCCCATAGACTAAAATAGACCTCCACTTACAGAAGACACATCCCAAGCAGCAGGATGAGGTAAAAAAGTAAACACGGAAAAAGAGACATTCTAGTTCTCTTGTAAACAAATTACCTGAGTGCTTCCACATAATACATTGACTTCCAATCTATTGACCAGCGTGTAGTCAACCAAATGATGCCACCTAGCTGAATGAATACCGGGAAATGTAAACTACAATTTTGACAGTATTTTAAGAGAGATATTGGAAATTGAGACAGGCAACTAGTAGTCTCTATCACAACCTTTATTTTATACCCTTAGACACGATTGGTCTTACATTGCAGCTCTTTGGGTAATGACCTTGGGTAATAATCTTATCCCTATTTAACTCTCTTTGAAGGCAGAGGGTGTACTAACCTTTGTAACCACTGTAATGTTTAACCTGGTTGTTTGCAAATAAAAGTGTGCTGGTGTTTGACATGATAAAATCATTACTTATTGCCCTCTGAATTCAGAACCAATTATGATAGAGACACAGTAGTAATATAGTGATCCCTGGGAAAGCTGGAGTAGAGTATAAAAACATGCCTTAGACCCAAAGCCAAATTAGGCATTCTATAACTTACCCCATTAATTTACCTCGGGCAAAGATATAAGCGCAATACAGTTTTGCACAGTTGGATTTTGCTCTGTTGTTTCTTGTATGGATGATAGGAACAGAAAGGCTTTACACTCATTTAGGAAAACAAGTTCAAGAAGTGAGTACAGAGAAGGAAAGAAAGAGTTTGAGAGTGAGAGGCATGATTTATGCATTCTCTGCAGCTATTTTACTAATTCTACCAGCCAGATAAGTTGTTGTATTTTCTGTATTATGGTAAATTATGGGGTAGAGGAATGGCCAGAAGTGTTATTTTAATATTTTTATTTCCTAGGCAGTAGGATAAAACTACTGAAGTAGGAGGAGTGGGTAATATGTGTTTCTCTTAACAAAGCACATAATATACATTTATTAAAGTCATTGACCTGAACACTTTAATGCCTTTATGTTTAATGACATCACAAATTGTGTAGAAATTTTAATAGGAGTTTAACATCAAATGGATTTATCAACTCTCCTATCTCAGGTCTGACCATAATTTTTAGTGATTTATTAAAGACATAAAGAAAATGGAAAGTTAACTGCTTTTATTTAAAAAATATGTTATAACTTACCTAGAACTTGCCAAAGCAAATTAAACAGCTATTGTTTGCAAATACATTTTTATCTTCTGTATTTTATTGTTACTGACTAATAGGGAGTCTTTGATCACAAATTACAGAATCACAATATGAAAACATATGTAAGGTATAGTAAAGTGTCAGTCATTAGGTGTCAGAATTAATTGGCTATTTCTTAACACTTTATAAACCCTCTATTCCATCCCCTCTCTAATTATATATTTGTTTGCTCTTCACAGTTCAGTCTTGCCTTCTGGACTGTGAGTATCTACAGCGAAAAAACTGGATCTTAATCTCAGAGTTCCCAAAATTTATCACTCTTCCCAGCACAAAGCAAATTACTCAATACATGATTAATGAACATTCCATTTTTTGAGAAAAATAATATATCTCATATGTGGGAAGATGGTAGTTTCTGTCTGTGTATTTGTCTACTTAATTATTTGTGAAAAAGAGTACCAAATATAGGAATGAGGAAATTATTGTTTCCTAATATATTCTGAGTTTTGTGTTTATTTAGGCTTTAGCATGTGAGAGGAGTTTGAGAGAAAGACACAAATTTCTAAAGCTTTGAGAAATACTTTATGTAGCTAAAGAAAAAATTCTAAATACTATGCTAAAAGCATGGGTGCTAATAGAGGTGGATGCCTCCACATATCTAAGAGAGGACTATAACTATACATTTTAACATAGATGCTTCCATTTGACCAATGCCAAGAAACATCATTAATCTAAGTCACTCCAAGCATGAAATGGGATATTGTTGGTTCAACACATCTTGACTGAGGACTTCCTGAACCAGTTCTTGGTGTTGAGCATATAGTGCTGAAATTCAGGCTTTCATTGAGATTGTATTTAGTTATGGCAGTGAGGATGCACATGCATACAGAAACTTACTGAAGATTGAGAGATATAAAACAATAAACAGACTGCCTCTTCAATAAATGGACTAGGAAAACTGGGCATCCATATGTAGAAGAATGAAACTAGATCCATACCTCTCACCATGTACCAAAATCAACTCAAAAATGAGTTAAAGACTTAAATGTATGACCTGAAATTATAAAACTTCTAAAAGAAAACATAGGGGAAACACTTCAGGATAAAGGACTGGACAAAGACTTCATGAATAAGACCCCAAATGCACGGGCAACAAAAGAAACATAAACAAATAGGATTATAACAAACTAAAAAGCCTCTGCACAGCAAAAGAAATGATTAACAGAACAAAAACACAACCTTCATAATGTGAAAAATATTTGCAAACTATGCATCCGACAAAGGAATGATACCTAGAATATACAAAATACTCAAACAACTCAACAGTAAGAAAAGAAGTAACCCAATTAAAAAATGGGCAAAGGAGCTGAATGGGCATCTCTCAAAGGAAGGTATACAAGTGGCCAACAGACACGCGAAAAAATGCTCCACGTCACTCAGCATCAGGGAAATGCACATCAAAACCACATTGAAATATCATCTCACCCCACTTAGACTGGCTATTATAAAAAAGAGAATAACAATTGCTGGAGAGTATATGGAGAAAGGCAAACCCTCTTACACTGCTGGTGGAATGTAAATTAGTGCAGCCATTATGGAAAATAGCATGGAGATTCCTCAGACAACTACAGATAGAACTGCCATATGATCCCCAATCCCACTGCTGAGTATATACCCAAAGGAATGGAAATTATCATGTCAAAGAGATAACTTCACTCCCATGTTTACTGCAGCTCTATTTACAATAGCTAAGAGTTGAAACCAACCTAAATGTTCATCTACAGATGACTGGATAAGGAAAATGTGGTATATATACTCAATAGAATACTACTCCACCATAAGAAAGAATGAAATTCTCCCATTTGCAGCAACATGGACGAACTTAAGAGAAAATTATGTTAAGTGAAATAAGGCAGGCACAGAAAGAGCAATACTGAATATCCTCGTTCATAAGTGGAAAAAGAAAGAAAGAAAGAGAGAGAGAGAGGAAGGAAGGAAGAAAGGAAGGAAGGAAGGAAGGAAGGAAGGAAGGAAAGAAGGAAGAGAAAGACTGAATCACAGTAATACATTTGACTTTAAAAAAGAAGAGAACAGAACTGTGGTTATTAGAGGTGGGAAAGGGGAGGGGGGCTAGTGAGAAATTAGTTAAGGGGTCACATAAATTGATTATGTTTTATAAACATGAGTGTACTAAATATCCTGATTTGATTGCCACATTTAATACATCTGTATTGACATTCAAATCTGTTCCCTACAAATATATATAATCAATTATGATTCAATTAAAAAAAAAAGAAATCAAAACAAAGAAACAACTAATACTTGTTAGCAAAATTTTCTTCCCTATGAAATCTATTTTTTATGCCAGGGCTTAAAATTAAACTGTGGAATATTAATTTCCCCACAATTCATTAATTCCTACTAAACCTGCATACATATTGTCTATGAAATATGTGGTAGCTGTTTCATAAATCATAAATCATTATGTCCCCCCCAATGATATAACACAAGAATAGATAAGATATTTTTATTAATTTTTTTCTCCTAACATCCCAGGTACATAATAGGTGAAATGGCTCAAATCAACCTTTACCTGATTAGCCATTCTTCATTCTTGAGTCAATTCTTAGCAGGACAAAAGGAAATTAGCAGCCTCTGTTCAACCAGAGGATACAGCCTATGCTGAGGTTTTCATTAATAAAACCAACACCTGAAGTAAGTTCTAGTTACCTATGGAGTTTACCAGTTAACTTTCCATGAATCCCCAGACCTTCTCTTCCTCTTCTTCCTCTTCTTCCTTCCCTCATTAACAGGTTAAACATATGCACAGGGGCCGGCCTGGTGGCGCACTGTAGCAGTGCGCCACTTGGGAAGCGCGGTGGCGCTCCCGCCGAGGGTTCGGATCCCACATACAGACCGGCCGCTCACTGGCTGAGCGAGGCGCGGGAGCAACACCGAGGGTTGCGATCCCGTTGCCAGTCCCGGTCCGGTACGGGCGCGACACTGAGGGTTGTGATCCATTGCCAGTCACGAAAAAAGACAAAAAGGAAAAAAATAATAATAATAAATAAATAAACATATGCACATAACTATTCTTTCCCTTTTCAACTTTTCTACCCAATAGTTCAATAATGTGTTTAGAAACCCATCCTAAAACCACTTAACCAGAAAAAAAAAAAACTACCACCCACAGAAACTGAGTCCTATTTCCCATAATTCAGTGCCAGGGTGGTGTCCTTCTTGACAAAGTCACCATGGACTTTGAATATTACCTCCATTATGAAAACCAAGTAGTACTGGTTCATAAATTCTTCTTTCATGTACCCAAACCTGCTTACAGCAAACCTAAACTTTTACCCTTTTGCACATTGCTTTCTGTAAAACAGCCTGCTTTTAAGAAAGCCAATTATAGGGACACAATTTCTTTTTAGATACTATACAATCCCCAACATTCTCTCTCTCCATACTTTTCATATTATTGAGAACTCAGCATGTCCAAATATGCTCAAATTATAATATCTAAACAAATCTTTAATTTTACATTGTGTACCCAAGAAGAGTATGGAATTAATGTACACAAAGAAGTATAAAAATAGTCACGTTGGTACAAATATGTTTACTGACATTGACTTGCAAAGACAAAGAACAAGAATTGTTATTCAACCTTTTCAGACATACTGCTTTAGTTAAGCAAATTTCAACTAGTTCTGCAGCATTAGTCAGACCTCTAAGCTTAAAATTCTGCATAGTTTAATATTTTCCATTGCTGCGAAGGTAAACATAGTCATTAATCCAATATCTTGGCAACAGCAATGTTTTGTTGTGAAAAAGTTGATCACCAAGACTGTGGTAAATACACGAGTGCATAGGAAATTTTGACATACAATGTTTGGAAGAACGAATAAATAATGTTTTTAAAACATATTTGGCTGGCTGTTTATTCTGTAAATCACCATAACCGTTTAAATAAAAAGCTTAAACTGATGTTAAAATATTTATATTTTTGAAACAGTCCTAAATAACTTCAAGTGTAATTCAGGTTTATTTACCAGCAATCATAGGAATCAAATCATCTTCTCCAGTCAAATGGTATTTTCTTGAGCAAAGAAATAGAGCTATAGAGTCATTTTTTAAGAGGACATATTTGAGAGTAAGCCAAAAATCTAAACCAATCCTTTTTTAAAAGTTAAAAAAAGGGAAATTTGGGTGCTTTTTTAATTGACTCAGTTTTATAACCACGTATCCTAGTAATATTAATTATCAATAATTGTTTATATAATTTTATGCAACATTGAACTTAATTCATAATATAATTACTTTCACTTTTAAGGATTTTTAGGATTTGTCTGAAAAGAAAAACAATGATATATGTTTTCATTTGCTGAATTTTATAATTTTGACATTTTTTATATATATTAGGAAGAACATTATATTTGGGACATAAACAGAATATGATGTCAAGTTGTAAAATATTTGCTATATCTACGGCTTGTTTCCTTCTTCTTACTGTGCAAAGATTTATCTAGGATGAGCCTGTAGATGGTTACCTGATGAGCACAGAAAGAATACACTTCAGGATAACTATTTAACACATTAGGTTGTCTGGGTCTATGAAAAGAATAAGTGTTCCTAGCCCCATTTCTAACTGAAATGTTCCAGCAATATGGAATCTACTTGATGGAATCTTATATGATGCTGTAGACTGGATGCTTCCCCAACCTCATTGAAGCTTAATCCTCACTGTAACTGGTGAGGGTTGGAAATCCTATTGTGGTAACTGAAAGCTGGGGCCTTGAAGAGATGATTGGATTATAGGATCAGGCTGTAGTGAATGTATTAAAATGATGGTCATGGGCACGGATCTGAGGGATTTGAAAGGACAGTACATGAGGAACTTTGTCTGCTCTCTCTGCTTCCACCATCTTGCAATGAGAGGTGGTCACTGTTGCCACCACCAGATGTGTTCCCTGGACTTTGGACTTTCTATCCTCTAAAACTGTAAGCAATAAATTTCATTTTCTTTATAAATTATCCAGTTCCAAGTATCTTGTTGTAAGCAACAAAAATGGACTGATACATATGGCTAATATCCTTCTGATGAAACTGAATTGGCATATATATGGCTAAAATTCTTCAATATAAAACAAAGCGCCTTCTCAAACTATGCCTTTCTCGATTTTCCTTGTTAATAAATGTCAGAAATAGAATAGCAAGCCAATTGTTAAAAATATGAAAGAGAAATTGTGGCTTCAGCATAAGTCACCTAAGTTCCTGGCTTTTGTATATAATTTAGATTATATCTTCCATTGTTGGGGATAATGAATTTTGTAAAACTCTTAAAATTATTCACTCAACATAATTTGTACAATGTGGAGAGGATTTGAGAATATAGTGGCTATCACATTAAGTTTGCTGGGTTCTTTTCTGCACAATGTATGTATAGACAGGCTATCATCATGACATTGGGGTCCATGCTTCCTAGTCTATTAAAAATGTACTAAACATTGAAGATTGCAAGTAAGGAACAAAGAAAAGGCAATCATAAAGAACCACTTTACTCTTTTTCTCATTGACTGACTTCCGGATTTGTGGCTTTGTAATCAGAACTCAGGGAGGATAGGAGGCTGTGGGACCACATGTAAATAATGCATCACGCTGAACTCCTCTTGGTCTTACTTGTAAAATGAGGACTGTGTCTATGTAGCTTCTAAGATCTCTTCAAAGGTGACACTGACTTACCATGGCATATTCCTATGGAACTATCAGAAGCAAGTAATATTAATTTTCAAACATGTGGAAAATGAACACTTTAAAAGGAAGGATTAATTCTTGAAAGAATTTTGCCACAATTAAAAACATACTAAAAGGAGGAGAGGCAAATATAAAGAAAAAAAATCAAATAGGAGATATCCTTGTCTCAGTCCATTTTGTGCTGCTATAATTAAATACCTGAGACTGAGTAATTTATAAAAAATAGAAATTTATTTTCTCATGGTTCTGGAGGCTGGCAAGTTCAAGATCAAGGCACTGCAGTTTCTGTGGTCTGGTAAAGGTTGCTCTCCACTTCCAAGATGGCCCATAGTTGCTGCATCCTCCAGAGAGGAGGGATACTGTGTCCTCACATGGCAGAAGGCAGAAGGGCAAGAGAGCTGAATTCTTTGTGAAGCCTCTTTTGTAAGGGCCTTAATCCCATTCACAGAGGAGGAGCTCTCATGACCTAATCAGCTCTTAAAGGACCCACTTTTTAATACTGTCACATTGGCCATTAAGGTTCAACACCTGAATTTTGGAGGCACACATTCAGACCATAGCACTGACAAAGAGACAGGAATAAAAATAATAAAAAGTATGCAAGAAGCTACTTACTGCAATGCAAATCTTGACAATATACACGGACAGTTTACCATATGTCAAGGAAAATGAAATACAGAACACCTGAGAATGTGACGTAAACTAGTATATTTTCCAAACATAAAAAATACAATTATGATCTCAAACCCAGTCTACTACAGCACACAAAAGTCTGGAAATCATGAATCAATATCTAAAGAATGTTCAGGGGGAAAGTATTAAATTATATTCTAAACAAGGACAGCATTCTTATAAAAAAACATACAAAGACATTTGAAATATACAAATATTAAAAAATATATAGTATCTCCTGAAAGTCTATTTGAAGATGCAGTCCAGTTAAATTCATAATGAATAAAAATTAGAAACACATGAATCAACAGGTCAAAGAATAACAGGATAAGGAGAGAAGTCCAAGTCTAGGTAAGCATATCATTAAATCCTAATAATTATAACAACTGGCCGCAAAACAGAAAGTTAAGTGTTCTAACTTTATAAAATAAAAGCCAATACACTGAAAAATAAGAGAGGCAAAAATAGCCAAGAGTCTGCCAAAAATCGGGAGGGTTGGTCAGACAGGGAAGGGTATAATTGTCCTTTCACAGCAGGGAATTAAAGAATGCTGTTTCATTTCTGCAGCAGATAACTAAGAAATAAAATTTAGCTAATATAATTTGAAGATGTAGGAGCAATCATTCTTCGAAAATAACAATGGTTAGACTATACTCCTTCCAAATTAGCAAAGAGAGAAGAGAAAGAGCAATAAAAACAATTAAAATAAAGGATACACATATTTTATGGCAAAAAAAAAAATGTTTAGATTTAGGTACTCGAAGCAAAACCAAACATCTGATAATGCAGTAAACAAAAATTTCACTAAGCCAATTAGAATGCATCCTGAAAACTTACAAAATAAATAAAATAAGCTGTAAAAGAATATTGATCTGACTAGCTTCTTATTTTTCATTTGTGAAGCTCGATGCCAAAAAAAAAAAGCTCCAAAATTTGGAGGAAAACAATTTTTAATCTACATTTCTATACTCAGGGTAGATCTTATAATTGCAGAAAAAATATTCTCTCCTTTTTAGTAATAGGATTATTCATCCATGTCAACTGATCTGTGATTTGTCTGTGCTTATGTTATCATGGCACTGACCACAGGCTTTGAGCAGGTGATGTGCTTTGGCAATTGGGATGCGAATGGAAATGATATTTGCCAGACTCAAGCTGGAGGCTTTAAAGGTTATTGCATGATCTGGTTTGACATCACCCTGGCACTTCTGCCCTCTGCTGTGAGAATGCACCTCCTAGACAGAAGCTATTCTGTCAGTCTGGGTCTTGGAATAAAAAGATATGGAGCCAAGCCGAGCAAAGCTGAGCCATGCTGAATCAAGCAGAACTGAAGCTGATCCACAGCCCTCATGTAATGTGAGCCAGAAAATGTATGTTGTTGTAAGTTACTGAGATTTTGAGACTGTTTATTACCATAGCAAAATTGAAAATGCAGGCATAAAAAAGATTCTTACCCCTGAGAAGGGAATTTATTGCATTATCTTCTCAGCATTCATTTTTCCCTTTGGTTTAATGTTAGCACAGAGAATCTCATTTGGGAACTTCTTTTCCAAGCTCCATTGATGTAGTTAGGGTAATATTATGCACTATTTCTAACTCCATGAGTGTGTGTAAGCCTGTCATGAGGCACTCAACATATCCCTCTTATTTGACCATGCTGATTGAATCAGATATGTGTACATAACCCCAGTCAGCTATAAGAGTCATATTCAGTAGGTTTTATATAGTAGAGTAGTTACTAATACAGAGAAAAATTTTTCTCTGGACTTAAGCTTGAAGAGATGTAAGTCTGGATCAGTCAGAGGCCATCAGGAGGAAACAGACTGTTTTAAAGAAACCAAACATGAAAGTAAAATTGAGACATAGAAAGAGAATGAGCTGTGACGAACTTGTTACGACTTTTAATACAACTATTGTATTCTTGGAATTTTCTTGAGTTAATAAATCTCTTTTTATGCATTAGCCAATTTGAATTTGAATAGTTTTTATTTATAGTCCAATTTATGTGTATTACTGTGGCTTGCATTTATCTTTTATTATCTGATGAAGTACTCCAAAATAAGTGAATCAAGAAAGAGGAAGACCTTGAATCCAAGAAACAGCATAAAACTCAATGAAACAATGAAGTTCAGGGAGACAGCTGTGCACTTTGTGAAGTGATAAAAAAAATGTCTTTGAGAAAGCTCCAACAGGATTTCTTCAAAAATGTGTTCCAAGTAACAAAAAGAATTATTAAGAAACTGATAATATTAATAATTGAATAAACAATGTGTGCTTTATTTTTCTTTTATCCTCCCAATAACAGAAAAGAAAGTCAAAAATATCCAACCCCACTACAAATGTCTATACAAGAAAGTCATCATTTGTATTTGCAAAGTAGAGAAGATATTATTTTGAAGAATTGATGAACTATAGGAGAGGAGGATCCACTTGTCTGTATTGCCAGAATCTCAATGCTACCAACATTAATACAATTTTAAGATAAAACTGATAGAAATCTAGAAATGGTAAACTCTTCATTTAGTAAAGAAAAAGTATAAGAAGGGGGCAAACAAAAAAACAGAAGTTCAAGTACCTTATATATTAAGTACAACTATGGAAATCAAAAGTTATTAAATTGTCACTATTTGTGAATGCATTTTGTAAGTTAGCTGAATTCTCATCTATCATGGCAGAAAGTGAATAAATAAGATCAGAAGGAAATATATCAATCAAAATAAAGCCATATTTAAATCTATAATTTACAGGTAGGTAGCACCTCTCAACTAAAGTCTAGTGCTTACCTCATGAAAAAAAAAGCCTGAGAATACAGAGGATTATAAAGGACAGGGGAAAACTGCTTTTCATTACAATTTATTTTGTATAAACTTATATATACATACATATATATATACATATATTGATTGATTGAAACAAAATTAAATTGTACATATATATGAGGCACTGTCTTGCATATCAATATCTGTGTGCAATATGTGATGCTCAAATCAGGATAATTAGTATATTCAGCATTATACAATGTAATCATTTTGGGGTCCTTTACCATTTTCTCACTAGCCCCTCTGCCTCCTCCATCCCCACATTTGGAAACCTCAGTTCTGCTCTCTCCTTCTGAAAGTTCAATGAATTATTGTGATCTTTTTATCTTTTTTTTTAAATGTATTTGTTCTTTTTTTTTTTTTTTTTTTTTTTTTTTGGTCTGTTCTCTCCTTCTAAAAGTTCAATGTTTTATTATGGTCTTTCTTTCTTTGTTTCTTAGATCCCACTTATGAGTTAGGACATATGGTATTTCTCTTTCTGTGTCTGGCTTATTTTACTTAACATAGTTTTCTCCAAGTTCATCCATTTTGCTATGTATGGCAGAATTTCATTCTTTTTGGTGGCACAGTAGTATTCCACTGAGTATTTATACCACATTTTCTTTATCCAGTTGTCTTTCGATGGATATTTAGGTTGGTTCCAACTCTTGGCTATTGTAAATAGAGCTGAGATAAACATGGGAGTGCAGGCATCCTTTCAACATGGTAATTTCCATTCTTTTGAGTATATACCCATCAGTGGGATTGCTGGATCATATGGCAGTTCTGTCTGTAATTGTCTGAAGAACTCCATACTGTTTTCCATAAGGACTGCACTAGTTTACATTTACATCAACAGCATAGAAAGGTTCCCCTATTTCCACATCCTCACTAGCATTTGTTATTTTCTTTTTGATAATAGCCAGTCTAACTGTGGTAGATTATATCTCAATTTGGTTTTGATTTTCATCTCCCTGATACTGCGTGATGTGGAATAATTTTTCATGTGTCTGTTGGCCATTTGTATATTTCCCTTGATAAATGCCAATTTAGATCTTTTGACCATTTTTTAATTGGGTTATTTGCTTTTTTTGCTAAGTTTGAGTTCCTTGTATATTCTACATATTAATCCTTTCTCAGATGCATAGTTACAAATATATTCCCCACTCTGTAGGTTGACTTTTTGTTCTGTTAATTTCTTTTGCTGTGCAGAGGCTTTTTAGTTTGGTATAATCCCATTTGTTTATTTTTTCCTTTGTTGCCTGTGCTCTTCGGGTCTTTTGCATGAAGTCTTTGCCCGATCTTCCTGAAATATTTCCCCTATGGGTTCTTTTAAGAATTTTATAGTTTCAGGTCTTATACTTAAGTCTTTAATCCTTTTTGAGTTGATTTTGGTATATGGCAAGAGGCATGGGTCTGGTTTCATTCTTCTACATATGGATGTCCAGATTTCCCTACACCATTTACTGAAGAGGCAATCTTTTCCCTGATGTGTGTTCTTGGTGCCTTTGTCAAAACTGGCTGTAAGTGTATGGGTTGATGTCTGGGTTCTCATTCTGTTCCATTGGTCTCAATGTCTGTTTTCATGCCAGTATCATGCTGTTTGTTTACTGTTGCTTTGTAATATAGTTTGAAGTCAGGTAGTGCAATGACATTGGCTTTATTTTGTTGTTGTTCTTGTTCAGGATTGCTTTGACTATTCAGAGTCTTATGTTGTTCTATATGACTGTTAGGATTGCTTTTTCTATTTTCATGAAGAATGTCATTAGTATTTTGATGGGAATTGCGTTGAAACCGTTGATGGCTTCAGGTAGTATCAAAATTTTCACAATGTTAATTCTTTAAATCCAAGAGCATGGAAAGTCTTTTGATCTTTTTGTTTCCTTTTTTATTACTATAAACAGCAATTTGAAGTTCTCATTGCAGAGATCTTTCACATCCTTGGTTAAATTTATTCCTAGGTATTTTATTTTTTGGTGATTACTGTAAATGGGCTTGCTCTCTTGATTTCTTTTTATGCTAGTTTGTTATTGGAGTAAAAAAACAATACCAATTTTTGCATGTTGATTTGTATCCTGCAACTTTACAGAAATTGTTTATCAGCACTAAGAGTTGGTTTTTTGTTCCTGTTGTTGTTGTTGTTGCTTTGGTAGAGTCTTTAGGTTTTTCTGTATAGGATCATGGCATCTGCAAACTGGGACTGTTTGTCTTTATCTTTTCCAATCTGGATCCCTTTATTTCTTTCTCATGCCCAAATTCTCTGGCTAGTACTTCCAATACTATGTTAGATATGAGTGATGAGAGTAGGCATTCTTGTCTTTTTTCTGTTCTTAAAGCAAAAGTTTTTAGCTTCCTCCAATCAGGATGCTATTGGTGGTCGGTTTATCATATACAGCCTTTATCATGTTGATATAGTTTGCTACTATACTTAATTTGCTGAGAGTCATCATGAAAGGATGTTGAATTTTGTCAGGTAATTTTTCTCTGTTGAGATAATCATATAATTTTTGTCTTTCATTTGTTGATGTGGTGTATCACATTTATTGACTTGCATACGTTGAAACATTCTTGTATTCCTGGGATCAATCCCATATGATCAAGTTGTATAATTTTTTTTGATGTTTTGCTGTATTTGGTTTGCTAAAATTTTGTTGAGGACTATTGTATTTAATGATTTTTTGGTATTTCTTTGGTATTGGGTATAATGTTTCCTCCCATTTCTGATTTTTATCATTTGGGTCTTCTCTCTTTTTGTTCTTTAGTTAGGCTAGCTAGTTGTTTGTGTATTTTGTTTATCTACTCAAAAAAAACAACTTTTTTTGTTACTGATCATTTGTATCATTTTTAGGGTCTCTATTTCATTTAGTTCTACTCTGATCTTATTTATTTCTTCCTTTGTACTAATTCTGGGATTGGATTGTTCTTGTTTTTCTAGTTCTTTGAGGTGTAGCATTAGATTGTTTATTTGAAAACTTCCTGTTCCTTTGATGTTAGCATTTATTACAATAAATTTACCTCTTAGTACTGTGTTTACTGTATCCCACAGGTTTTGGTATGATGTATCTGTATTTTAATTAGCTTCAACAAATCTTTCGGTTTCCTGTTTAATTTATTGTTGGATCCATCAGTTGTTAGGGAGCATGTTGTTTAATTTCCATGTGTTTGTATAGTTTCCAGAGTTTTACTTGTTATTTATCTCTAGTTTTAATCTGTCATGGTCTGAAAAGCTACTAGAAATTATTTCAACATTTAAAACTTTGTTGAGGCTTGATTTGTGACCTAACCTTTGGTCTATCCTGAAGAATGTTCCATGTACTGATGAGAAGAATGCATATTCTGTTCTTGTTGGATGAAATGCTCTGTAGATATCTGCCAGGTCCAATTGATCCAAAGTGTAGTTTAAATCCGATAATTCTCTGTTGATTTGTTGCCTAGATGATCTGTCCAGAGAGGGGTGTTCAGGTCCCCAGCTCTTATCATATTGGGGTCTATCTCATTCTTTAGGTTTAATACTTTTTGCTTTATATATCTGGGTTCTCTGGATTTGGGTTTATACATATTCATTATTGTTATGTCTTCTGGATGGATAGGTCGATTTATCATTATATAATGTCCTTTCTCTCTTAATATGGTTTTTGGTTTATAGTCTTTTTTATCTGATATAATAATATCTACTTCTGCTTGTTTTTGGTTTCCACTGCATAGTATGTCATTTTCCATCCCTTCAGTTTGTCTATGTGTGTCTTTATGTGATGTGAGTCTCCTGTAGATAGGATATTGTTAGGTCTAGCTTTTTAATTTAATCACTGGGTCTGTGACTTTTGAGTGGGAAATTTAACCCATTTACTTTTAGGATCATTATTGAAAGATACTGTCTTACTCCTGACATTTAATTGCTTTTTGTTTGGTTGGTTTAATATCTTTTGATCCTTTCTTTCCTTTTTATTGTTTGTCTTCAATGTTTATTAGTTTTTTAGGTGGTATGGTATTGTTTCTTTCTCTCACTTGCTTATATGTCTGCTCTACTGGTGGTGTTTGTTATTTCTAGTGTGTTCATAGTGATGATTACTGGTTTTTTTGGGTTCCAGGTGCAGGGCTCCTTAAAGATTTTTAAAAAGCTCCTTGTGGGCCTGGTCATGTGGTGGTGAACTCCCATAGCTTTTCTTTGTCTGGGAGATGCACTATTTCCCCTTCATTTCTGATGAATAGCCTTCCTAGGTACAGTATTCTTGTCTGACAGTTTTTTTTTTTTCTTTTAGTACTGTTAATATATCATCCCATTCTGTTATGGCCTGTAAGGCTTCTGCTGAGAAGTCTGCTGTTAGTCTGATGGGGATGCCCTTGTAGTTGACTTGACACTTTTCTTTTGTTTTTAGTACTCTCTCTTTGTCTCTGACTTTTGACAGCTTGACTACAGCATGTCTCAAAGAGGACCTTTTAAGATTGAATCTGTTTGTGGATCTTTGAGCCTCACGGATCCTAAAGTCCATATCTCTACCAACACCTGGGAAGCTTTCCACTATTATTCCATTGAATATGTTTTCAATGTCTTTTCCTTTCTCTTCCCCCTATTGAACACCCATGATTTGGATATTTGTGTGCATAAGGTTGTCTAATAACTCTCTTAGATTTTCTTCATTTTTTAAATTCTTTTTTTGTCCACTTATTTTATTTCAAAAGACTGTCTGAGAGATCAGAGATTCTTTGTTCTGCCTGCTCTAGCTTGTTACTTATGCTCTCAGTCATAGTTTTTATTTCATTGAATGAGTCTTTTGCTTCCAGGAGTTCTGCTACGTTCTTTTTTATGGTATTTATCTCTTTGTAAATTTTCTCTTTCATGTCCTAGATTGTTTTTCTCATTTTATTGTGTTCTCTAACTGAGTCTTCTTGTGTATTACTACATTTCTTTCAGATCGTTACTCAGAATTCCTCCTCAGACATTTCAAGTGTTTCCTATTGTCTGACATCTTATATTTGAGAATTATAGTATTCCTTTTGTGGTGCCATATTCCTAGTATTACTAAGTTAACTTCTAGTCATTTAGTGGAGTGGTTAATTCTTCTTTTATTCAAAGGTGGCTTTTGAGGAGAGAGACACCCTCCTGAAGATTTGTTATATGTTGCTTATCGGGTGAGGTGTTTTTGTTTTGGTTCCAGGTAGACTCAGTAGTTTCAGTAGTTCTGGGTGGACTCAGTAGTTCAAGGGGGTACAGGCAGCTACATCTATGGCTAGGCTTACAGGTGGGTGATGGCCATGTGGGTGGCTGGGGAGACTGTGGCTGTATAGGTAGCTGGATGGTTGGGCCTACACATGTGGGTAGAGCTCAGTGGGTGGCTGTGGCATCTAGGACCACATAGGTGGCTGGATATCTGCGGCTGAATGGCAGCCTGGGCTGCTGGGGCTATGCCAGTGGATAGGGTTGCACAGGAATGTGGGGTCATGTGGCTGGCCAGGTGGATGGGGTCATGTGGGCAGCTAGACAGCTGGGCCCACATGGGCAGGTAGTGCCTCATGTGTGGCTGGGACAGGTAGGCCACATAGGCATCTAGATGGCTGGGCCCAAGAAGATGGGTGGGGCTTCACTGGTGGCTAATTGGGGTCATATGGGTGGCTGAGGCAATACAGGGGCTGAGCTAGTCCTTGTGGGTGGTGTGGGCTTAGTGTTGAAGTGTGCTGTGCAGTATTAACTCCCATGTGGGGAGAAAGGCCACAGCTCTGGGACTAGACAATGGTAGTGGTGGGGGTGGGCCAGGGCAGGAACAGGAGAAGAGTTACCATTGGGAAGTGCTTGTGACTGAGCAGATTCTTTCTACCCAAGGAAGAATTCGTCCTGGCTGATCTTGGTGTGAGGGATGTGGCAGTGGCTGAAGCCATGCACCTCTTTCTCCTGAACACCATCCTGCTTGCATTTTGTACTCCACAGCATCCTCACCAGGTTCTCACCACCCTCCCCTGCTCTCCCACCTAGCTCTCCTTGTTCTTAGCCGTCCATTCCTTGCTCTGTTCCCTTTCTGTGGGAGGATTCTTATTTTGCACCTCTTGTACAAACTTTTACGGTTGATTTTCTACTTACTTCTGTAGATTAGTTTTATTTTTTAAACATAAGTGGACTAAGGAAAGATGGCGACGGGTCTGGAGAGGGGGCGCCAGAAAACAGCGTGAGCCTGAGAAGCGTGCGCTGAGCTGCCAGAGTGCTATCTGCATTTCCAAGAGCAACAAAAAATGAATAAGTCTTTCAACAACTAAACTACAACTATAAAAAAAGCAACTACAGACTCGAAGTTTAGGGCCGACACAAAAGAAGATTCCTGAGAGCGCCTGAGCCGCGCTGCTGACTGAGTAAACAGCCCCAGGCAGCAGAGACCAGAGACCAAAGATGGGGTCCAAGCCAACACGGAAACAGAGAGAGAGCCACCTGGACTGTTCAGCTCAGTGAGTGACCCACAGCCCAGCCCTGCTTACGAGGCAGACCCTGTCCGGCTTTCACCTGCCACACCAGACCAGCCACCGACCCCAGGGCTGCCTCCATTTTCCCAGGTGGGGGTGGAGCCGGCCGATTCAGCCAGGTCTGAATCCCCCACCTGGCTCGTCTCTTCACTGAGCCCTGCCACTTGCTTGACCCAGCGCGGGGCCTTCCAGGGCCTGCAGGCCAGCCTCCCATCCCACTCCCTCCACGGTTCTATGGTGGGGCTGGTGACGTGGGGAGCCCCTGGTCAGTGTCAGGAGACAGGGAAAAGCAAGCTGGGCCAATAGTTACTCCACCGCACCTGGGGCTCTGCCCCAGTAAACCTCCTGTTGCCAGGAGGCAGATACCACCTCTGCGGCCACCAGTTTGGAAAAACGCCTAGCCGATTTTTGGTTAGGAAAAGTGTGGTTGGAATGCACCCAGGCTTACTTGAGCCTGCCAGAGAGCTGAATTCAGGCGGGAGTGGGAGTCAATCTGCCCTGGGGGGATTCAAAGAGGAACTGTGTGCTGCGGGCTCCTCCTCCGAGGAGCACACACTGAGAAACCCCCACTCAGTGCTACAAAGCCACCCAGAGCGATGGGTAGACTGCGTCCAGGAGAAACCTGAAAGTATTCCTGGGTGGGGCCAAGCTGAGCAGGCACTTGAGGACACCGCTGACAGACAGGGTTGCAGTAGACACACCCCAGCTCAGAGAGGGGAGGTGTCCAGTTATGGAGGCGGAGACTCAGCAGGAAAAAAAACACACCTTGCGGGCCCCCTGGTAAAATCCAACAGCCCCACCTAGTGTGCAGACTCGGCAGAAAACACACAACCTGTGGGGCCAACACAGCAGGATCCAGCAGCCCAGCAGAGTCCATACTGACCAGAGAGGAGCCTCCCTGGAGAGGCCCAAGACTCGAGGCAACCACACACACAAGTCACTAGAGGCCAACTGAGCCAATAGGGTCAAACCTGGGCGCTGTGAAAACCCTTGCCAAAATGAATAAACATCAAAAAAAAGATACCAGAAATACAAGAAACCTAGAAAGTACATAGCTGAAAACTTCCCAGGCATAGAAAAAATCACAGATCTTCAGATCCAGGAAGCTCAAAGATCTCCAAATGTATTCAACCCAA
>NW_007729760.1:229894-233204 GCF_000696425.1 Galeopterus variegatus | reverse complement strand
AAAAAACATTGTTGGGTGGGAGGGAGGAAAGGGAGGAGGGAGGGAGGCTTTGGTAAGGGGCAACAATAATCAACCACAATTTACATCGAGAAAATAAAATAAAAAAAAAAAAAGGAAGGTTGCAGGATGCAAGGTTAATACACAAAAGTTAATCGGTTTCCTGTATATCAGCAGTGAACAACTGGAATTTGAAATTAAAAATAAAACACCATTATATATATTAGCACCAAAAATGAAATTTTTGTGTATGATTTATATGAAGAAATACTATAAAACTCTGATGAAAAAAATTGAAGATCTAAATAAATGGAGAGATGTTTGTAGATAGAAGACTCAATATTGCTAAAATGTTAGTTCTTCCAAACTTGATCTATAGATTCAGTGCAATCCCAGTCAAAATCTTAGCAGATTCCTTTGTGTATATCAAAATACTGATTCTAAAGTTTATATGGAATGGCAAAAGATCCAAAATAGCCAGCACACTACCCAACTTCAAGACTTACTATCAATCTACAGTAATTAAGACAGTCTTGTATTGTGAAAGAATAGAAAAATAGATCAATGGAACAGAGTAGAGAGCCCCCGATAAATACAGTCAATTGATCTTTGACAAAGGAAAAAAGGCAATTCAATGGAGAAGAGACAGTCTTTTCAACAAATTGTGCTGGAACAACTGGACATTCACATGCAAAAAAGAAAAGAAAAGAAATCTAGACACAGACCTTACACCCTTCACAAAAATTAACTCAAAATGGATCTATACCTAAATGTGAAACACAAAACTATAAAACTTTTAGAAGGTAACATAGAAAATCTAGATGACCTTGGATTTGTCGATTAGTTTTTGATACCACACCAAAAGCACAATCTATGAGAGGAAATAATAGGTAAGTTGGCTTTCATTAGAATAAAAAACTTCTGCTCTGTGAAAGATGCTGGTAAGAGCTAGTTCTGGACAGACATCAGCATGCTGTCTGCGGGTCACTTTGCCCGCTCTCTCACAGGCCAGTGGTGAGTGGGTCTTTCTTCTCCCTTGGGGTCCCTATTAAGAGCTGAAAGCATGTCACTAAAAACTTAGTTGCTAAGAAGATTTCTGGGAGCACATACCAGTGAACAGTGTTAGAAGACTTTCATATGTATGAAATTTTGTTGACATGGAAAAATATGTATATAACAATTTGGGGTGTTTTCTGTAATAAATGTAAAACATAATGACTTTGGAAAGTTTGGAAAACTGTGTAAAGAGCAGAGGAGTGTCAGGAAGAAGAGACTGCCGTCAATGACTGGTGTTCTTACAAAGTGGCTGCACCCCCTTAGATTCTGCCTCACTGATTCTGCTTGTTTGATAGAGTTGGAATCGTATTTAATCTTGCTCCCTCTAACTCAACATCATATGAACAATTTTCGCAAATGAAGTTTTAAAAATGAGCTCATTAGCAACTGTTCACTTGGCCATTCTTCCCGGAACATCTACCATTAAAATTATTTAAATTTCACATCTAAATATGAAGCCCATTTTTTATGGCTTGGGTTACCCAAACGATTTATCTGGGGGAGAAAAGCCAATTAGTGCTTGACTCCTCAACAAATAACAGAGGTCAATCCACTAAAGGCATGGCCCAAGGCCCCCAGCATAGAAAACCACACTGTTAGCATCAACTTTCCGCTGTGGCCCAAGGCCCCATGTACACAAGGACACCAGGCAGATGTTCTGAGGACTTAGAGGTTATACCCCAGACACCAGTCAAGGGCCAGACCTGTTTTTGGAATGTGTAGGGTTTGAATGCCCCAGACCTGCTGAGTTAACCCTTCACTGCACAGGGACTCCTAGGTGGGCTGCACTGAGATGTGGAGCAGGCAGCAGGAGCCCAAGCAGGGGCTCAGGCTGGGGTTTGTAAAGGGGGAGGCAGCAGAGCTCTAGGGGTGGAAGAATGACACAGCAAGAACCTGTTGTCTGACCACATGCACGTTTAGTGAAGGATGGCCGTCCTAAGGACAGCGCCCTGGTCAGAGGCCATCAGGAAGGACGTGAGTGGTGATGGCAAAGCATGTCAGTTCCAGGTTCTAGCGTCCACAGCAGATGTTCTGCAACCTCATGTTCTCCTCCCCAGCCCGGGTTTAGCAAGGCAACGGGTGTGAGTTTTCTACACAGGCCCCTTTGTTAATTTCTAATTGGAGAATGAAAAGGTTTCTGAAGAGGTCTGGGCATTGCTGCTGATGCAGACATTGCTGCTTTATGGTTGTTGTGCAGAGCATTCAATTCTTTTCGGTTCTTTTTTTTTTGCCCAACTGCATTATGGACACTCATTCTAGGATGTTGTAAAACATAGCTTTTACTCATTTTCTAGAAAAAGGACATTTATAAAGACTGAATCACTTCTCACCATTACCCTACCATTTCTTATATGACCCTACAAGTTTTGACTTGCATTTCCTTAATGATTAATGATGCTACTTAAAAATATAGTGTATTAACAGAAAATATGAGGTATAGTCAGGCCGACAAATCAGGAGGTGATGGCCACTGAAAAGAGAGTTTGCTACTCACAGGTCCCAGGAAGAAGGGGCATAGCACACATGGGGGTCCAAGCAGGGCAGCACCAGGATCAGTCAGGAGGCAGAGGCGGAGACGGGAGTGTGGGCATGGGTCTTTACTGCAGTTTCTGCAGGAAGGATGGGTAAGGCAGGGTAAACAGGTTAGGCTGGGCCAGCTTGAATAATTTCAGCAGGCTCTGGGGCAGAGGGACAACAAGATTGGGGCAGGACAGCATACTCTCAGAAAGAGAATCCTCACAAAGTAGGCACCACACATTTGTTATCAGCTCAAAGATGCCCATTCCACCCCCAGGAGCAGTTTCAGAGTTACCAGTGGCTTATGGCAGAGGTGATGGGGAGACGCTGATGGCAGTTCCCATTCCTGGAGCACTAGTGTGTTAAAAATGAGGACATTGGATCATCATGTGCATCCAGTGGGTGTGACCCCACGGGAAAGATGGAGAGAGTGGTGTGGTGTCTGGCCGCGCAGCACCCGTCCCAAGGAAGCAGCTGGGCTCTGTGTCGCCACCTCGCTGCCTGGTAAGAGCAGAGAGAGCCCTGCGACAAAGCCCTGCCCCATTTCTGCTAGTGAGCACTTGTGGTTTTGTCAGAAGAGATGACAAACTCATGGTAAATCTTCCAAAGGCTGCAATACTTTAATTACTTGTTCCCAGATTTATGCAAAAAGCCGTTAAGGAAATGTGTGAAATAACAGAAATCACTAGACAAACATTGACATTAGTGCACCGTTACTAGTGAGTAGATAACACTCAGG
>NW_007729760.1:208725-229464 GCF_000696425.1 Galeopterus variegatus | reverse complement strand
CTTGTTCCCAGATTTATGCAAAAAGCCGTTAAGGAAATGTGTGAAATAACAGAAATCACTAGACAAACATTGACATTAGTGCACCGTTACTAGTGAGTAGATAACACTCAGGACAGCAGGTATCAGGATCTTCAAGCAATCTCACAGCACATGGAACTTGGATTGTGTGGAATAGTTAGAAATCTGAATAGCAGTAAGCTTTTCTCATGTAAGACATTTCTAACTTAACTATTATTAAATTATGGATGAGCAAGCGGTGGAGAGGAATAGAAAATGCCTTTCACTAAAAAGCCCCAAACAGTGAATAATGGGAAAAGCAGTGACAGTGGTCACAGCCCACGGCTTTTCTCTGCCTCGTTCAACCATAACCTGTACTCTTAAAAAGTTCACTGAGAGGGTTTCCTGTGCCACAGTTCAACCACCTTCTTTATTATCCAACCCTATACTATCGTGGTAATTAGTAAGCGAGCAAAGCAGAACACTTTACAAATTAGGAGAAAATAAATTCAGGTCTGTATTAGTCCATTTTTGTTGCTTATAACAAAACACTTGGAACTGGGTGATTTATAAAGAAAATGAAATATATTGCTTACAGTTTCTGAGGCTGGGAAGTCCAAAGTCCATCTGGTGGTGGTGACAGTGACCCAGGGGTCTCAAACAGCAAGATGGTGGAAGCAGAGAGCGCAGAGAGAAAGACAGACTCTCCTCTTCTTTTAAAGCCCTCAGAACCACGCCCCTGACCACCATTTTTAATCCATTCACTGCTGCACAGTCCTACAATCCAATCACCTCTTCAAGGACACACCTTTCTATGACCATAATAGGATTTCCCACCCTCTTAACAGTCACAGTGGGGGCCAAGTTTCGAATACATAAAACTTGGGGGACACAATTCAAGCTTCAGTGAGTTTGGGGGGGGCATAATTCAATCCACTACACAGGTCTTAACATACTTGTATCAGTCTTTATTAATGTTCTGAGGCAGTTATTTGACAAAATGATTATTGGGCCTACTTTTGTGCTCGGGTGGGAGAGCCCTAAGCACCATGTGAAGGTGTTCGATGCACCTGGCATAAGCAGGGCCTCAGAAGGGTGAGCTACAACGAACCTTCAAATCACACAGCTGGGACCTCACCTCCTCAGCACGGAACTCTCTCCCCACCGTAGGCATGGGCCTCAGAGCAGAATGTCAAAATTCTGAAAGAATCAGAAGGGAGCATGAAAAAATATGAACCAGGGCTTGGAAAAATGTCACAAATGGTGAGTAGATGACATCGAGGTATAAAATGTGAATTTCACTGGAAAACAATGGGAGAAATACCTGGTGGAAGAAAGTCTAAAACCCATTTCCTCCAGTATCTCATGTAGGCTTTGTTTATGGAGAAGATAATTAGCTCAGGAAATCCCTGTCAGGGGACGCTCAACAGAACATCTGACTTTCTGAGGTGACCCCCGGTAAGGACCAAATTCCCTCCAGTGTTTGTCCTCTTGACCCGCCCTATGGGGGCTAGGGATTCTTGGTGCCCTTCTACCTGTGGGGAAAGGATTTATCCTAATCGTGTGTGCTAGGAAGGTTTAAAATCTAGGTGGACAGTCAGAAAAGACATAGCAGGGGCACTTCAAGATAAATATCTAAAGGAGTTTAAGAAAACAAAACCAAACAAATTTCAGATTAACCAGAGCCCTGAACAAGGCTTCTCAATCCTACCCACTGTTCCGATCACTGGGCTGTTCTCTGAGGGGGGCAGGCAGAAGCCAAACTCAGTGTCGCAGCTCCTCTTTTGGAAAAATCACTCTTTGCTGTAAACTTTCATTGTCATGAGACGATCTGATCAATATTTTAATTATGATGATAATAAAAACAGAGCAGGCAGCTGCACTTGAACTTTCAGAAGCCAAGGCAATCTGGCTTTGAGGCCATCTGTCCTTGTTTACATAGTAAATGAGACTAGTATTAATGGCCCTTGGAAAGGAGCCCTTTTGTATTTGACAATGTGTTCATCTGGTACAAATAGAAAACCGGGAGGAAATGTGAGTCGCTCTTCCCCAGAGGTCAGCATTTCTTATGTAAGCACTGAGCGCCCCCAGCCATTCCAGGCACGTCCAGCTGGCCCTGCTGTCTCTGCCCAGCCCTTCCGAGGACCCGCAGTCACCTGAAACCTCAGGCTCACTTCATGATGGGCTCAGCAGGCCCCTCTGGCTCACCCGAGTGCTCTGGGCTGAATGGGATGTTCACTCTTGGTGCAGACCCAAGACACCCGCCCTGCTGTCCACTGCTGGCTTGTCCGCTATCAAAAGGAGCCTCTCTAGCAGCATTGCAGAGCATTGCCTACTGTGAAAATCAATCCGACATCCAAAATGTGTGTGTCCTACAGTGATCGGGAGTGTGTTTTATCATTTGAAAGACAAGAATGATCCTGACATCTGTATTAGGGACTAACTAGTAAGTTGAGATTTATCCCTCTCTCATACCTGGGTGCCTGGAGCGGAACTCTCACAACGTGAAAGAGGTGCGTGTGCTCGGAGGAGGAGAGAGAAACCATCCCTCCATTGTTCAGCCAAATGGCTAAATGCACCGTGGCCAAGAGCTGGGAGCCTAAGAACAGCCGCTTCAACTTGTGGGAAGCAAAGCAACATCTAAAGTTACGTCAAGCATGAACATATCTACTGCAGCAATTCAAAAATACGCATTAAAAGTTGTTCGGCAGTCATTGCCGACACAACGCAGTGAACAGGTTGCATGCCCCAAGTCGTGGATCAGCCCTCAGCAGAGACTTCCCGAGCTGTGTGATCTGGCGCAAGTCACTGAATGTCTCTGTGTCTCCGCGTCCTCATCTGTAAGGCGTGAATACGAACCTCATCAGGCTGCTGTGAAGAGTAAATGTGATAATGCATTTGAGGACACTTGTTAGTGCTGTTCAAACATTCTCATTTTAAAATTTATTGCTTTTAGGCCTATGCAAATTGAATGTTGAGACATTTAAAAACTTCACCGCGTGTGGCAGAGTTCACAGAGCCCTGACTACAAGCTGCCAATTCACAAATGTCAGCCCCACCCAGCTTTAGGGAGACTCCCAGAATCGCTGTCTCCACACTCTGCTGCTGCTGCTGCTGCTGCGGCTCCTGTCTCTTCTCCCTTCACTTTCATCAAAGCCTCTTGCCCACTCCCCTCCATTGTAGCACAACCACTCTTCAGACATACAATAGGCTAAAAAGGCTTTTGTAGTTGACCTAAATACTTAAGCACCAAGTATAATTCAGCTTCTGTGTGAAAAAGTCTTGCAATTTCCAAAGAATTGACAAATACATATTTGAAGACTGGTATATTTGGAAACTGAGAACCCACCTGGGAAATGTTTTTCCATGTGTGGACCTAGCATGATTTTTTTTTTTTTGTAAATTAGATAGGGGACATTCATAGCTAAAGGCAATATCCAAGCTAATGTTTAAAGCCATGATCAAGCAGCAAAATCAGAAATTGTGATTCCACTTTTACTTCTATTGCAAAGGTTAAGCAACGTAGGAGTAGAAGGAAACTTACTTAGTCTGATAAGCCTTACAGATATATATGATAAAATACTGAACACATTCCCCTAGGTTGAGAACAAGACGAGGATGTTCGTTCACACCATGTCAATTTAACATTGTCCTGGAGGTCCCAGACAGTGCAGCAAGTCAAGAAAAATAAATGGGTTGTAGAAATTAGAAAGGAATTAAACCTATCTTTATATGTAGATGATGGTTGTGTACACAGAAAATTCAAAGAGATTCATGTGATGGAACATTTTGAGGTGATGAAACATCCTACATTTTGATCTAGGTGATGGTTACAAAGTATTTGCTCATATAATAAGTCATTGAGCCTTACACTTAAGATTTGTAAATTTTACTTTTTACAAATTGTACCCCCAAATAAGTTATAATGGTTTAAAAATCATTTGCATTAAAATATAACCACCAATGGTTTTAAAACATGTCTGCAAATTATTTGACACACCTGCCTTCAAAGTGTGGGCTTCGATCCTCCTCCCCTTGAATGTGGGCTGGACTTAGTGACTCACGGCTGGAGAACAGAGGTGGTAGAAAAGGTGCTCTGTGGCTTCTGAGGCCAGGACATGTGAAGGACGTGGCTTCCACCTGAGGCCCTCGCTGAGGAAGTTTGCTCTGTGGGAAGCCAGGCTTGTGGAGAAGCATGCATGGCGAGGACCTGAAGCCTCGTCCCAACAGCCAGCACCGACTTGCCAGCGAGTGAGCTGGCCGGTATGTGAGCAGATCCCCCAGCCCCTCCAGCCATTCAGTCCTGACCAACACTTGAGTGCAACCTTGTGAGAGACCCTGAGCCAGAACCACCCAGCTAAGCTTCCTAAATCCTTGCCCCACAAAAAACTGCAAGAGATAATAAATGCATATTGTTATTTTAAGCCAGAGAATCCTGGAGTAATTTGTTACACAAATAATAGATATAACACTTGTCTTCAGAGTCATTAGTTATGTTCAAATAGGATACTTCATGACTGGGAATGATTGAAATGTTTGAGATTATATCTCGTACTCTAATCTGGAAAACCAGTTTTTTAGTGCTATGTATACGGCATTATTTGAATTAAAACATCTCTATGCCGGAAAATAAAAAATGCAAGTAATATTCATTTTCTAGTTGCCCCTTTCCACTTTGGGGCTCCGAATGAACACAAAGTTTCCACATATTCAGAATGAGTTTTCTATGGCCATGGTGGGTGACTTTGGAACACACTACCGAGTCAGAAGGAGACAGTCATAAGAAAGGCACTTTCTGAGGACGTGTCCCGTAGTAGCAAACCACTCACAGTGACTGAGGCATCCTTTGCAGAGTGGCTGTGTCAGAAAGAATGGGAAGGGAAAGCTCCCCCTTCTCGGAGAACATTTCTTAACCTCTGACTTGTATTTCGGTCTCATTATATTTTGTTCTTGTGAACTAGACATTGAGTCCCTGTAAGTCATCTTCCGGTTTACGCTTTGGAAGCACCAAGAAGTCAGGTTTGTGCTCACCAGACGATGGAAGATCTGGTCGGCACCACAGTGGCCTTGCTGCTGCCCCCAGAGTCCAGGCAGCACCTACGGCCTCAGGAACCTGCTGTGGCTTGTGTCATTGTCATGCTCCGGACAATCACACACAGACAAGGGCAGCCAGCGCTCTCTGTGCTTAATGCTCAGCTCACCAGGAAGCATTCGGTCCCCAACAGAGCGCCGGGCTCTGCAGCGCTGGCTGCTCTTGCTGCACATGAGCTCAGCACTGGGTGCTCTCCTCCTGGGTGCTGCTTTCCCGCCCTGCCACTGTCCCCAAATCTCAACAGTAAATTCTTTAAGTGAGCCCTTAAACATGCGTGGTCATAAATTTTAACAGTAAAATGCTTTAAAGTATAAGTGCTGGAAATAAATAAGCACCTGGTAGTGGACTAGTTGTACTTAAGGATTTCCCCTCAAAAAACCATTAGCATTTCCCTACAACCACTGATGGCTTTTTAAGGGCATCAGTTTTACCTGGAAGGTCAGGAAGAAATAACCTGAACAACCAGAGCCGGCCCTTGCCTCTGGGAAGCTATGACGCCCGACCACAGCGTGTCCCTCACACCTTTACACACAGGATGTGTCTTCGGGTGAGGTCACTACACACAAAACACACCGGGAGGGGAAATGAGCGGGTTCAGACGGCAAAACACAGAAGTCAGTGGGAACTATTCCTCAGCTGACAAAGTTAAGATTCAACAATAAACCATTAATTCAAAGGAATATAAAAGCAGGAGGTGTTTATGTCAGGAGAGAGACTTGTGCGAGGAAGGATCAGCGCCGAAAATCAATGCTAAATAATAACTGTGATGACGGTGATGGTGATTTTTTTTAAAAAATCATAAAAACAGCATAAACAATTATAAGACACTCTCCCCACCCTGAACAGCTGAAGTCCTTTCAGAAGCCACTGGAAGGCAAGACCCCTGGGGTAGGAGGAAGGAATCCTGCAAAGATTTCTTTTTCAAAGGAGCTTTGGAGAGCCTGTGTGTGCTGCTGTGTGAGCACAGCTCAGTTAGCCACGTTCTGCTCCAGCTGCAGAAAAGAAAAGCAGACACGGAAAGAGATGAGCCGTGAGGGTCGGGAGGGCGGTGTGGAGGGAAAACGTGCAGAAGTGAAGATGCAAAACGGAAACCTAACAGACAGGTGGGAAATGCGAGACTGGGGATGTTTCTGGTCACTGGGACCTCTGGCTCGGGGGGCCTTGGTTGGATCGCGGGTGGTGTTGAGGGACAGGTGTGAAGAGGTCATGGTTGGTGACCTTGTGGCAAGCACCTGTCTCCCTTTTACCACCTCCTGGGCCTTGAGCCCACAGGGTTATCTCAGCACACGCTGATCCTGCAGCGGGAGCCTTGTGCGTTTCATTTCTCACTTTGAGCCCAGAGATTAGTGTGTTCTTCACCACGTTGTCCATGAGGGCAGAGGCAGGCAGGATTCAGAGGAGTCCTGGGGGACCCAGCCTGCCGGAGGCTGTGCTTGGAGGCAGAGGGCATCCAACCTGTGCCCCCCCAGATGAAGTGAAACTTTGCAGAAAACCAGGATAGGCTCCACCTCCTTGCCTGTGTCTGCACAGGACACACTGGACGGTGGAGGTGGAGGCTGGGCCGTGGCTCTGGGCCTGGGCCAAGCAGGGTTTTGGGTGTTACTGGGCATTCCTGATCATCCTCTCTCAGACTTTTGATCAGCCCAGAGTCAGCACACACTGGCTAAAGCTGCAGAGTGTGCAATCAGGTGTTAAGTGTCCGGACACATTAAAGGGCCTCATAGTCGCAGGCCATGTTTCTCTCTACTTTCCATGGCTTGCCCATGGTGCAAAATGACTGGAAGATCTTTATTTTCATAACTTCAGGGGTGCTGCTTCAAGAAGCTGCCTCTACAAATGCGGTGGTGAATGTGTATGGAGCACAGTGGAGTGAAAAGAGCCAGGGCTTCGGCACTAAAACAAGATGCCAAATCGGGCTGAGGGACCTTGGGCCAGCTGCTTGACCTTGGCGTGCCTTCTCATCTGTAAAGTTAGGCTGCGGCTGCTGCTGTTGATGATGATGTCAATCTCCAGGCCCTGGTGTTAGGCGTAACACAAAGTGTGAAGGGTCATGCAGAGGTCAGCTGTTCTTGCTGGAACTCAGGACTGGAGTCTTTGATCTCATGAACTCCTGGATCCACCTTGTCTGGCCCCAGAGCTGGGCTTCCTGGAGTCAGGCGTGACTGCGTTTTCTATAAACTTGGTGGAGGCAGACACACCTCAGGTGCCAGGAACTATCTCCAGACCCCCAGATCAATCCAGGCAGGTGGGAGGGGGCTTCTCTGAAGATGTGGTGGGGGACAGGGTCAGGCTCAGTGTCTATGCAAAAGAAGCTCTATTTTTGCATTAGTATTCAGAAATTACAAACCGCTTCAGAAGTCTGATTCTAGATTGAATAGTTTTGAAACGCTGATGAATAGAACTAAAAGAAAATCTACTGTTTAAAAACTGTCGGGTGGTTTTCTCTTTTGTGAGAAATGAAGTCCAAATTAATAGTTGAAGGAAAACTGCTCTTCTGTTTTGAAAAAAGACAAAAAAAATGACACCTCAGTATTGGTTTTATTTTGCAAAGATGAAGCCAAGATCCTGCTCATGAAAGGAGTTTGAAACAATGCAGAACCTCATGCTTTCCTATAATAATGTCAAAGGTGGTCGTCACCGGGGGCCTGACGGCACTTCCTCCTCCGTCCAGGGACTCGTCCACTCAGCTGGCTGCACTTGCCCTGCCTCGGCCTCCTCTGGCCCTGCGTTGCCCTCCTGCAGCCCACAGCCTAGTGAGGGTGACAGATGCCACCCAACAGTCACGTCCCCGACACTCAGTGCTGCGAAGCCGAGGGGCACGATGGGAGTGGGGCCTGGTCTTGCGAGGCTGCCCTGAAGAGAGACTTTTAAGCTGAGGTCTGAAGGATGGTGACGGTTTATAGATGAAAGGGAGAAGTGCGGGGAAAAGAGCATGGCCCTGCACGGGGATGTCACCCCAGCACGTGGAGGGCTGCACGGTTTGAACAGCAGCGTGGATGCGTGGAGTGTCACAGGGCCACGCGCTGCAGGTTCTACGTCTATGCTGAAGGGCTTTTATCAGGGCAGTGGCAGAATCAGTGTCTGAACAAACCACTCTGGTCCAGGGGAGAGGGGCTGGGTTGGGGGTGGCCATCTAGGAAGGTGTCAGAGGTCTTCGGGGGACAGGCAGTTGCCCCTGAGATGAGGGCTCTGGGATTCAGATGAGAGAAGGGGACGGATCTGAAAAGTCTGCAGAGCAAGTGGCTGAGCTCGCTGATGGGCTCGGGGTCAGAGCCATGGCCACCGAAGGCAGGTGGCGGGCAGGAAGCTCAGAGAGGGGCTGCGATTCTTGTTTGGGATGAGCTGGTCTGTGCCTCAGTGGGGCTCACAGCACCTGTGGGAGCTCCTGTGCGGGGCTGTGGCTCCGGCCTCCTGAAGGCCACACTGATTTCCAGAGGGGCCTCCAGGGACGCCGCCGAGCTCACAGGCCGGCACTGTCTTCTGAGTCATGTCCGTCAGGGGACATGTGGGGACTCAGGACCACTCCCGAGAGAAGACTGGGGCAGCGGGTGACTGACAGAAAGTTTCTTCTTCTTCCAAATGGCTGTCCACAAAGAAGCCACAGCGGCTCCGCGACAGAGTCCTTCCAGCAGCCTGACTGTGCTCCGGCCACGGGGCCGCTGAGACGCCGGCGGGGAAGGCAGGTGGCAGGTGCCCGCAGCCGGGTGCGCGAAGCCCTGCGGCGCAGCCAGTCACGGGCTCAGGTCCCCAGAATGGCTGCCTTTTCATGCAACTGTCGTGGGAACTATAAACACAGGTGGCTGAGACCCAGCCAAGGCAGGAGGGCCACTGCGTCTGCGAGCGTCTCTCCTCCTGCACCTCCTCTGCAGTCCGGGGACCATCCCTGCGCCACTGTGGACTGACCTCACCCTCTGTTCATGCTCCTCTGGTGAGAGAAGTGTAAAGGCCTCAACTGAACAATCCAATGTCAAGGAAACAGCATTTGGTGACATTCCACCCAGGCAACTAGGCTTGTAATAAATGCCTGCCGTGGGTCACACATGCCTAGAGAAGAAAACACGGGCCGCACTGAATGACAGCTTTTTAATTGTGCCCATGGACTGAGTGTGCTCACAGTGTTCAAGAGCCTACAGGCCAAATCTGGGCAAGTTTAGGAATGTGACTCCCTGGGAGTGGCTGGTCATAATTGATTAAAAAGTGGAGGAAGGGATGAGATAAACCACTTGCAGCAGTGACTTGCCCTCAGATCTGAGGGTAAATGTGTACGGAGGGAACTTGTGAATCTACAAAGTCAACCAAGATGACCTTGACGTGTCCTCAGGAACACACATGACGCGAGCAAGGCTACACACAGACACGTATGATACGCGTGACTAAGGAAACAGTCTATTTTGAAAGCAGAAGGGTGACAGTGTACCCAGAGTGTGGGGAACAGGCCGAAAAGTGAGAATGTGGGGCGTTGTGACACACTCCTGGTCCACACGCACCAAGCTCCACTCTGCTGCAAACTCGGCTCTGCTTGGTGGCTTTGCCGCGATAGGGAGGCAGCAACAGGCTGGAGCAATGACTCTGAGTCACCCAGTCAGTGTGTTCCTCACTGTATTTATGACACTGTCAGCTAGATCTGCAGGAGCTGTCAATACGTTGGTACTAGTCGGCTGGACAGCCTCGAAACTGCTCGGATCCTTCCCGCAAGCCCACAGTCCATGGGCGGCAGGACAGTAAGACTTGCCAATTATCAATATTTAGTCTGAACAGACCATTCTCAAGTTTGAGCATTTGGTCTAGAGTCCCCGTTTCATATCAGGGCTGGCTTAAATATTCTCATGTATGGCTCTGGGGCAAAAGTTCCGTCTTTGAGACGTTGTGATCCTTTTTTCCTTTTTCCTGATGTGGGTCCCAGAGTATGAAGCTTGTCATATAATTGACTGAACAGACCATTCTCAAGTTTGAGCATTTGGTCTAGAGTCCCCGTTCCATATCAGGGCTGGCTTAAATATTCTCATGTATGGCTCTGGGGCAAAAGTTCCGTCTTTGAGACGTCGTGATCCTTTTTTCCTTTTTCCTGATGTGGGTCCCAGAGTATGAAGCTTGTCATATAATTGAGAATCTGACTGGCCACTGTCCCTGGCTCCCGGGAGGGAGACTTTAAATCCTTGGGATTTCCTGAGTCACAGAAGTGTCTTTGTTACTCATGAGCCCCTTGGACCACACCCAACTTTGTCCTAACAAGATGACTCAGAGTGGGGACTGGTCATCAGAAACACCAGCCAGGTGATTAGAGGCTCTGAAAGGAAGGTGGTCTTGTTGGGGCTCCTGCCCTTTGACCGGCAAGGTGCGATGCCCACTCTGGGGGTAAATCAGCGTGATTTGCACTGCAGTGTGCAGTGTGCCCTTCCCTTGTGTCAGGGGAAGGGGGTCTCCCTGCCTGCCGGTTGCCTATGGATTCTTGCTGGGCCACACCCCCCACGTAAATTAGTTTTCCTTAACTTCATTTCTTTCCATGTTTTTTGTCTCTAGAGACTAATATGTCTTGAGAAAAATTCATAAATGTATAAATTGGCATTTTTGTTTATTGTTATACAATTGAAATAGCTTGTAACTTCTCTTTTTTAAGTAGTTAAAAAGTCAAAATTTCTCAGGAGATCTGAAAACTATATTTTCAATAATTGATGTCTGTGCAGCCAGGTGATGTTGAAAACATTAATCCAGGATCAATCATGAGTAGTCAGGGGATGACTTATGAACACATAGCTCCACTATCTCAAGAGACCAACTCCTCCCAGCTTGTCGTTCAGAGGAGCAGAGTTGGGGACTGGCCCCCCAGTGCTACTCATCTCAGCATGCTGCACCAGACGCTCTGCCATATGGGCCTGCAGGGGCCTCTGCTCCACCCCTATGGCCTCTGCTCTCCCCCACCCCCACCTCAGCACTAGCGCAGGTTCCTCAACCCTGGTTGTGGTTAGAATCACCAGGGAGGTTTATTTATTTATTTATTTTTAAAAGATGACCGGTATGGGGATCTTAACACTTGACTTGCTGTTGTCAGCACCACGTTCTGCCAAGTGAGCCATGGGCTGGACCACCAGGGAGGTTTAGTATAATGCTCACAGCTGTACCCACCCTCAGACTTTTTGCCCACCCAGCTACTTATTTCTTCTGGTGCTGCTGGGTGTGGTCCCACAAGGCTGAGTCCTGTATCAGCCTGCAGCCTGCTGGCTCCATGAGCACCTCCAGGAAGGGCCTGTCCACGGCTCTCCCTCCTGATGCATTCCTGAGCGAGGCACATTGTCTCACTCTTAGCCTTTACAACTAGCAAGAAAGTTGCCAGCTTCAAATGGTTCATCTAGTTTTGCAGTTCCAATTAAACATCTCCAAATTAATATTAACAAAATCAATAAGCATCTTATTTAATGAGAACTTATGCTACACTAAAGGGTTTACACATGCATTTTCTTTTTCTTAGCCATTTTGTTGTGAAATATGACATACACATACAGAAAGTTTACAAAACAAAAATACATATCTGAGTGAACCATCACAAAGCAAACACTCATATAACCATCACTTAAGTTAGAAAAGAAATACAACCTGGCTAGCACCCCCAAAACTACCCATGCCCCTCCTTATCACTAACCCCTTGATCCTCATCAAAGGTAGCCTCCACCCTGCCACTTAAGGTAATGACTTCCTGTTCCTTGTGGCTGTCCATCATAAAATATACATCTCCAAAGTTGGCTTTTAACTTGTTATCTTGTGAATTTCACCCACATGGCATCTCACAGTATGTGTTCTTTTGTGTCCAGCTTCCTTTGCTCAACAGCACGTTTGAAATTCATCCATGTTGTTGGCTATAGCTGCGATTCATTAGTCTTCATTGCATTAAAAACAATGCACTATCCACTCTATGGCTGAACAACCTCTGAGCCAGTTCCAGATTATGGTCATGGCAACAGTGTTGCTGTGAACATGGTTGCACACATCCCCAATGCACATGTGCACCCTCCACTCTAGCAAATGGTGCTGAACCATTTTCCAAAGTGGCTGCACCATTCGGTCCCATGCTCCATACTCTCTCCACCACTTGGTGTTGCCAGTTGTCCTCATGTTCCCCATCCTGCGGTGTGTACGGCAGCCACCATGGTTTTGCTTGTGATTCCCATTGTCAGTGAGGTTGAACACCCTTTTCTATGTTCCTTGGCCAGCTGGGTGTCTTCCCCTGAGAAGTGCCTGTTCAGTTCTTTTGCTCATCCCTCCATGAGTTATCTGCTCATCTCTAGTGCGTCTCAGGACTTTCTAGCACAAGCCTTCCCTGTTATATGCAACTAAGCACCCCTTTCGCTCCAGGGCCTGGCCCTTCATTCTCCCAAATGACAGCCTCTGATGAACCAGGGCTTTAATTTTGAAGTCGACCATGAATATTTTCTCTTGTGATCCTTCCAAAATTCCTGTGAAGTAAAATTGTTGCTTCATCTTGAAGGTGAGGAAACCAAAGCTCACAGAGGTCAGATGATGTGCCTAGTGAGTGGCAGCCCTAAGATGAACTCCCAAAGCTGCCTGACTCCAAAGCCCATGCACTGATACCTGGGTTCTATGAATAACAACTGTTATTTGTATTTGAGTCTTGGTCACAGTCCCAGCAAGCATCACTTGAAAGCCAGATTTGTAGATTTCAGTTCCTTTGTTAATCACACTCCCAACCACTGCTCCACACTGGAAAGGTGCACATTAATTAACTGCTAATCATTAAATGTTTACTTAAAAATACTGTGAATTTAATCCTGGGGAAAGTCTTGAAAGAGAAATATTATCAGGCCACACTTGGTAAAAAGTTAATTCTTGTTAATCTATTTTATTTATTTTTTAACCAAGTTTTAACACCCAACCCAGCACTTGGCATGGTCCTTTCAATCATAAGACTTGGCAGGATAAGTATCAAATATGAGAATTAAAGTGACCTCTCTTGAGTCCTTACATGTCCTCTCAGCATCACATTTAGAGCTGCATGAGTAAAGAAGGTCAGGGTGTTGCACTGGGAACACTTAGTGCACTTAGCTGTACTGCAGGAGGCTGCCTAGGCAGTTAATAGGGACAAAGAGTTATGTTTCACGTATGGTGTTTTATGCTTATGTACACTGGTGTGTAAGATGCAGGACAACAAAAAATAGAGGAACGCCTAGGCAGTTAATAGGGACAAAGAGTTATGTTTCACTTATGGTGTTTTATGCTTATGTACACTGGTGTGTAAGATGCAGGACAACAAAAAATAGAGGAATGGAAAAGGGATGCCAGGCAAATGTCAAACAAAGGAAGGCTGGACTAGAAATATTAAAGCCAGAATAACTCTAAACTCTGTGATTTGTTTGATTCTCACTAAAAAGATTTCCAACCCCACCTGCTCAGTCTTCAGTGCTCACCCAGTGGAAGAGTCCTTGCATTCTAATTTATTTTCAAATGGTCTTACAAGAAAGGGTTTCAGGATAAAGGAGGTCAGTGCACCTCATGACCTGGACATTTTTCTGTTGTGAAGCTGATGAGAAGGTTCAGTTTTGACATGACTTTGAGGTGTCACCATTGGTTTTGAGTGTTTGCACCAAGGCTAACTTCTCTGGGGTCCTAGTTCTCTTCTCACCTGTGTTTGTGTCCAAATCCTCAGAGTCAGATCTTAGGTGTTAATTAAGCCTGGAGGGGCATATGTTGGTTGCCCTGGAAACAATGATATATGAGCCTGAAGGCTCCACCACATGTGGTGGCACTGAGGGGCCTCACTTGGAAGGACCTGCACAGGTGACGCTGGACTCATCCCTTGTGCCAGGCATGGGCGTGAGTTAGAACAGCACCTGAAGAGAAGGGAACTAGAGAAAAATAGTTTGTCTTGGCCTTAAAAAATGTTTGCTCCTCCACTCCTTCTTATTTAAACTACAAAAAGATGTGAAAAAACTAAGTACACAGAAACATAAAGATTCGAGGGAGGCAAGGGAGTGGGAGGGGGAGTACTAATGCTTAAAATCCTGGTCCTTGTTGAATTTTTTTCTTCAGTTCCTGAACTGTTTTTCTCATTTTGTTGTGTTGTCTCTATACTTTCTTGAATCTCATTGAGTTTCCTTAAGATTGTTATTTGGAATTTCTTTTTAGGCATTTCATAGATTTCCTTTTCTTTGGGGTCTGGTACTGGAGAATTGTTGTATTCCTATTCTTTGGGGGTGTCATGTTTTCTTGTTTTTTTCATGTTTCTTGTATCTCTATGTTGCTGTCTGGGTATCTGGTGGAATAGTCACTTCTTCCAGTTTTCTAGAGTAGCTTTTGAGAGGAGAGACTCTTTGCCATAGATGTATTCTATCATGTCAGCCAGGGAGGGTGTTTTAGTTTTGGTGCCAGGTGAACACAGTAGTGTAGTTTCCATATGATTTCTCTGTGTATATTCAAAGTTGGAATTGTCTAAGAGTGCCTCTGAAGGCCTTTGGCACTCAGTACCTCCTTGCTGGAGGGGGTCACACTGGTCTGGGTTGCAGGGGTTGTGGGCAAGGTCTTGAGAACTTAGGAGAAATGTTGGGATGCTGTGTAGCTACTCAGCTTAAGTGGGCAACCTTGGCAGGATTGCTGGGGTCATAGTCAGGACCTTGTAGTTTGAGGAAGACAATAAGTTGCCCAATGGCTCCTCAGCTATAGTGGGAAATTCTGGGTGGGGTCACTGAGGCTTTGGGCTGGGACCTGCACCACCAAAAGAGGCACTGGGGTGCTCTGCAGATCCTGAGCTGAAGTGGACAAGACTGGATGAGGTCACTGGGTCTGTGGGTGGGAACCTGTGTTCCCAAGAGAGAAGCGGGATGTTCTGTAGCTCCTCAGCTGGAGTGAATCACCTACGGGTAAGGTTGCTGGGGTTGTGAGTGGAATCCTTTGCCCCAAAAAGAGATGCTAGGGAGCTCTGCAGCTTCACTGTTGAAGTGGGCTGCTACAGGTGAGGTTGCCAGGTTGTGGGCAGAAAAAAGAACCAAGTGGGCCAACCTCATGGCTCACTTGGGAGAGTGCGGCACTGGGAGTGCAGCGGCGCTCCCACCGCAGGTTTGGATCCTATGTAGGGATGGCTGGTGTGCTTACTGGCTGAGTGCGGTGCGGGCGACACCAAGCCAAGGGTTCCGATCCCCTTACCAGTCACAAAAAAGAAAAAAAAAATAAAGAAAAATAAAAAGAAAAAAGAACCAAGAAGAAATCTTGAAACTGAGGAATTCATTAAATGAAACAAAAAATACAGCTAGGGCTTAAGTAGCAGGCTAGATCAAGCAGAATAAAGAATTTCTGAACTCAAAGACAGGCTTTTTGAGAGAACTCATTGGGACACACAAAAAAGAGAGAAAAATAATTTAAAACAAATAAAAACAGCCTACAAGATCTATAGAACCATTTTAAGCATATGAATACCCATATTATGGGTGTTCCAGAAGAAAAAGAGAGGAAAAGTCATTGAAAACCTATTTAACAAAATAGTTTCTGAAAATTCCAAAGTATTGGGACAGATATGGACTTCCTGATCAGGGAGGTTCAAAGATTTAACCTAAAAAGTTACTCTCCAAGACACATTGCAGTCAACTTGCCAAAAGTCAAAGACAAAGAGAAAATTCTAAAAAGAGCAAGTTGTATAAGTCACTTATACGTGAATCCCCATCAGACTAACAGCAGATTTATCAGCAGAAACCTTACAGTCCAGGAGAGAGTGGAAGGATACATTCACAGCGCTGAAAGAAAAAAACTGCTAGCCATGAACACTATACCTAGTAAAGCCATTCTTGAAAGAAATAGTCTTTTCCAGACAAAAATTGTGAGAACTTAAACCGCACTGTAGACCAAATAGACTTGACAGACATTTACAGAACATTTTCTCCAACTACGAGAAATAGTCTTTTCCAGACAAAAATTGTGAGAATTTAAACCGCACTGTAGACCAAATAGACTTGACAGACATTTACAGAACATTTTCTCCAACTACTGCAGAATATGTATTCTTCTCATGAGTACATAAATCACTGCAGAATATGTATTCTTCTCATGAGTACATAAATCATTCTCCAGGATAGAACACATATTAGACCACAAACCAAGTTTCAACCAATTTAAAAATACTGAAATCATGTCAAGTATCTTTTCAGAATAAACAACAGAATAAAACTAGAAATCAATAACAAGCAAAATTTCAGAAACTACAAATACATGGAAATTAAACAATATGCTCCTGAACAACTGGTGGCTAAAAGAAGAAATGAAGCCGGAAATAAAAAAATTCCCTGAAACAAGTTGTACTAGTCCATTTTTGGTGCTTATAACAAAATACATGGAACTGGGTGATTTATAAAGAAAAATGAAATTGATTGCTTACAGTTTCTGAGGCTGCGAAGTCCAAAGTCCGTCTGGTGGTGGCGACAGTAATCCAGGGGGGGTCTCACAAGATGGTGGAAGCAAAGAGAGCGGAGAGACTCTCCTCTTCTTTTAAAGCCCTCAGGGCACTCATCCCGGCAGGCACTGCGAGTCCCGGCATGCCTTGCGCGTGGGCGAGTCAGGGAGGCTGCGAGTCCCGGCATGCTTTGCTCGTGAGCGTGCTGCAGCTGGCTGCCAGTCCCGGCATGCCTTGCGCTTGGGCGCGCAGCTGCGGCTATGGGCTCCCGGCGAGCTGAGGGGAGCGCTGTCCTGGCGGGGTTTGCACCGCCCCGGGTCCTCCCGCGGGCACTTCTGTACCGGCGAGGTCGCCGGCCTAGCTTCCTTTTGCTCAGCGTCTGCGAGGGGCATCCCGGAGTCCACGCGAGGCTCCTCTTATGTTTTGGCTGCCGGCGCAGCGACTGAACCGGGCTTGGCGTTGTGCGCCGTGCGCTTGGGGGGCTGCAGTGGTTCTTCTGCGCACTCGCGGTGGTCAGCACCCCGGGACCGCGAGGGCCATGCAGGGAGCGGGCACGCCCCCGGCCCCGGTTCCTGGGGCATCCTCGAGGCACCGTCCCCCTCCCCGGTGCGTCCCCGACGTGGATGGGCCCGCTCCCGTGGGGGCGCCAGCGTTTACTCCCGCAGGCTTTCACAGTTTTGTAAAGGCGGGAGGGCCGTGTGGTGACAGGGACTCTGACACGGACGTCGACAGGCGTCGTAACTGTTAGGCAATTATGTTTCAGCCGATGTCTAAGACGGCAGCGGTGGACGGGAGGAACACTCAAAATGGCTGCGGAGAGTTTCAGGCCCCTAGAAAGGCACGTTTTCCTAGAATCACAAAAAAACCCTCCCCCTTGTCCCTCACCGCCACGTCCCTTTCCCTCACAGGAATTTCTCCACCTGTAGGAAAATCCCAGCTCAGCTTAAGCCCCGCTCGCTTCGCTCCGCTTCCTTCCTAGCCCATAGCAACCGTCCGGCTCAGCCTCGCTGGGTGTAAAGGGCCCCGCCCGACTCCCGCTGCCGCTCCGCTCTCCAGAGGGCAGCCGCCTGTTCGTCTTGCCCGCCTCTTACGCTTCGGTTGAGTCCCTGTCTCCTGGTGTGCTTCTGTTGTGCTCGGGCTGGGGTGTTTTTCTTTCAGTAACTACCTGCGGTGCCCATGGTCCCAGCGGCAGCTCACACTGGGCGGGCGCGGCAGAGGAGGCTGAGACAGACGACTTCTCCGTGTTGGAGAGAAGTTGCCGCTCCGCCGACGGTGACGCCGCAGCCCCTCAGCCCGGAGTCTCAGCATCAGACGTGACTCGGAGTTGTCCATGTTCCGGGACAGCATGCGTGCATGGACCGTGTGGCCGGGGCTGCACCTCCACTGAGCACAGTGGTATCTCTGCAGCAGGACGTGGGTGCAATGAGAAACGCCATGAGTGGCCACATGTCGGCTCAGATGACTGAGCAGGAGGGGACTGTGGCCACCAGACTGGTCCAACTTCAAGGACAGTTGAGAATGATGACTTGGATCGTGTTTGAGGTAGCAAGTATTGCAACCCACTCCCAAAGCACCACAGGAGCAGGGCACAGGCTCGGATAAGCTTCTTTAAAAGACATAAACTACATAAAGTGACCCAAGTGTTCATCACCTCATGAAAGGATAAACAAGATGTGGTGTATCCATGCAATGGAATATTATTTGGCAATAAAAAGGAATGAAGTTCTAGTACTGGCACAAGGTAGATGAAACTTGAAAACATTACAACAAGTGAAAGAAGCCAGTCACAAAAGACTGCACATTATATGATTCCGCTCACATGCAATGTCCAGAATAGGCAAATGCAGAGACAAAACGCAGATTAGTGGTCGCCTAGGGCTGGGGGACTCGGGAGGTGGGTGGGCAATGTGGAGTGACTGTTAAGGGTACAAGGTTTCTTTTGGGGGTGATAAAAATGTTCTGAAATTAGATTATGGTGATGATTGCATAACTGTAAGTATATTAAAGCTATTGAATTGCAAAGAAAAAAAATAATAATAATAATAAATAAAGCCCTCAGAACCACACCCCTGACCACCATTTTTAACCCATTCGCTACTGCACAGTCCTACAATCTAATGACCTCTTCAAGGCTCCACCTTTCAATTACCATATTAGTATTTCCCACCCTCTTAACAATCACAGTGGGGGCTGAGTTTATAATACATAAAACTTGAGGAACACAGTTCAAGCTCCAATGAGCTCTGAGGGGACATAATTCAATCAACTACACAAGTAAAAATAGATGCACATCATACCAAAACCTATGGGACACTGCACAAACAGTACTAAGAGGGAAGTTTATTGCAATAAGTGCTTACATCAAAAAAGCAGAAAAATTTCAAATAAGCAACCTAATGCTGCATCTCAAGGAAGTAGAAAAGCATGAACACTCCAATCCCAAAATTAGTAGATAGAAAGAAATAATAAAGATTAGAGTAGAACTAAGTGAAATGGAGACCAAAAAACAATACAAAAGATTGATGAAACGAAGAGTTGGTTTTTTGAGAAGATAGAATCGAGAAATTATTAGTTAGACTGAGAAAAAAGAACGAATACCCAAATAATGAAAATTAGAAATGAAAAAGGAAACATTACAACTGATACCTCAGAAATACAAAGAATCATTAGAGACTATTATCAACAACTTTATGCCATCAAATTGGAAAATCTGGAGGAAATGGATAAATTTCTGGACACATACAACCTACCAAAACTGAACCAAGAAGACATAGAAAATCTCAATAGAGCAGTAACAAGCACTGACATTGAAGCAGTAATCGGCAGTGTCCCAACAAAGAAAAGCCCATGACCAGATGGCTTCACTGGTAAATCCTACCAAACTTTTAAGAATTAATATCAATTCTTCTCAAACTGTTCCAGATCATTGAAGCAGAGAGTATTCTCCCAAAGTTGTTCAATGAGGCCAGCATCACCCTGATACCAAAATCGCAGAAACAACAAAAAAAAGAGAAAATTACAGGACAACATCTCTGAAGAATATAGATGCAAAAATCCTCAGCAAAATATTAGTAAACAGAATATGACAGCACGCCAAGAAGATTGTACACCATGGTCAAGTGGGATATATCCCAGGGATGCAAGGATGGCTTAACATACACAAGTCAATAAATGTCATACACCACATCAACAGAATAAAGGATAAAAACCATATGATCATCTCAAAAGATGCAGGAAAAGCAGTTGATAAAACTCAACATTGCTTCATGATAAAAACACTCAACAAATTCAGTATAGAAGGAAAGTATCTGAACACAATAAAGGCCGTATATGACAAACCCACAGCTAACATCATACTGAGTAGGGAAAAGTTAGAAGCTTTTCCTCTAAGAACAGGAACAAAACAAGGATGGCCACTCTCACCACTCCCGTTAACGTAGTACTGGAAGTTCTAGCCAGAGAAATTAGGCAGGAGACAGCAATGTGGGCATCCAAATTGAGAAGAGGAAGTCTAATTTTTTATGTTTTCAGATGACATGATCCTATATATAGGAAAACCTAAAGACTCCACCAAAAAACTCTTAGAACTGAAACAAATTCAGTAAAGTTGCAGGATACAAAATCAGTGTTAAAAAATCAGTAGCATAACGTATGGGGGGTGGGGGTGGGGAAAGAGGACAGAACAATCACAGCAATTCCTTGATTTTGTTGAGACAGTTAAAAAATCAGTAGCATAACGTATGGGGGTGGGGGTGGGGAAAGAGGACAGAACAATCACAGCAATTCCTTGATTTTGTTGAGACAAGTGAACAGATATGATGTTGATGGGGCGGAGGGAGGGAGGGAAAGGAGGAATTGGTAAAGGGACACGAAAATCAACTATATTGTATATTGATAAAATTTAAAAAACTGTCAAAAAATAAGTAGCATTTCTATGCACTAATAATGAACTAGCAGAAATAAATCAAGAAAGCAATCCCATGTACCACAGCTACAGAAAAAAAATGAAATCCCTAGGAATAAATTTAACCAAGGACGTGAAGGAGCTCTATAATGAAAACTACAAAACACTGATGAAAGAAAAGGACATAAAAACTGGTTCATGGACTGGAAGAATTAATATTGTCAAAATGACCACACCATCAAAAGTGATATACAGATTCAATGCAATCCCCATCAAAATACCAGTGACATTCCTCACAAAAATAGAATAAACAATGCTAAAATTAATATGGAACCACAAAGGACCCCAACTAGCTGAAGC
>NW_007729760.1:206756-208416 GCF_000696425.1 Galeopterus variegatus | reverse complement strand
GCTCTATAATGAAAACTACAAAACACTGATGAAAGAAAAGGACATAAAAACTGGTTCATGGATTGGAAGAATTAATATTGTCGAAATGACCACACCATCAAAAGTGATATACAGATTCAATGCAATCCCCATCAAAATACCAGTGACATTCCTCACAGAAATAGAATAAACAATGCTAAAATTAATATGGAACCACAAAGGACCCCAACTAGCTGAAGCAATCTGGAGTACAAAGAATAAAGCTAGAGGCATTACACTAGCTGATTTTATACTACAAAGCTATAGTTAACATAACAGCCTGGTACTGGCACAGAAATACATTCACGGACAAATAGAACAGAATACAGATTCCCAGAACTAAGTCCATGTATTTACAGTCAACTGATCTTTGACACCGGTGTCAAGAACATACGTTGGGGAAAGGACAAACTCTTCAATACGTAGTGCTGGGAAAACTGGACATCGATATGTCAAAGAACAGAACTAGACCCACATCTCTCACGATTTACTGAAATCAACCCAAAGTAGATTAAAGACTTAAATGTAAGACCTGGAACAATAAAACTACTAGAAGAAAACATATGGAAAACACTCCAAATCATTGGTCTGAGGAAAAGTTTTTATGGAGAAGATTTTAAAGCACTGGCAACAAAAGCAATAATAGAGAAATGGGGTTACATCAAACTGAAAAGCTTCTGCACATCAAAGGAAACAGAGTGAAGAGGCAAACTGGCAGGATGGGAGAAAATATTTGCAAACTATCCATCTGACGAGGATTTAATATCCAGAATATACAAGGGACTGAAACAACTGAACAGAAGCCCCCCCCCAAAACCCCAAAACAAACAACAAAAACCAAAAAAACTCAAATACTCCAATTAAAAAATGGACAAATGACTCGAATAGACACTTCTCAAAAGAAGACATACGCATGGCCAACAGGTACATGAAAAAATGCTCCTCACCACTAATCATCAGGGAAATGCGAATCAAAACCATAATGAGATATCGTCTCACTCCAGTAAGACTGGCCATCATCGAAAAGTCAGAGAACAACAAATGCCTGCAAGGATGCAGAGAAAAGTGAACTCATACGCTGTTGGCGGGAATGTATGGTCATTATGGAAAACAGTATGGAGTTTCCTCAAAAAACCAAAAACAGAACTACCACATGATCCAGCCATCCCACTGTTGGGTATTTATCCAAAGGAAAGTAAATGAGCATCTGAAGAGATATCTGTGCCCTCAGGTTTATTGCAGCACCATTCACAATAGCCAAGACACCGACTCAACTGAGGTGTCCATCAACAGATGAATGAATAAGGAAAATACAGTGTAAATGCACAGTGGAACACAGTAGGTAGCAGCCATGAAAAAGAATGAGATCCTGTCGGTTAGGGCAACACGGATGAGCCTGGAAGACATTTTGTTAAGTACCACATGTTCTCACTCATGTGCAGGAGCTAAAAAAGAAAGAAGTGGAAATTATTGAAGTAGAGTGTAGAACTGTGGTTACTAGAGACTGGGAAGAGGAGAGGGGAAGGGCATACTGACAAGTTGGCTAATGGACCCAGAATTACGGTGAGGAAAAATAAGTTCTATGTTGTACAGTAATGCCAGCATCTGTGATTAACAGTCATTTATTTTATGCTCTCGAGTG
>NW_007729760.1:201183-205356 GCF_000696425.1 Galeopterus variegatus | reverse complement strand
AGGGTTGCGATCCCGTTACCGGCCAGTAAAAAAGACAAAAAGGAAAAAAAAAAAAAGAAAATAAGCTTGTTTTTTTTCTTAAGTAAATGCATTTAAAAAACCCCCAAACCAAAACCTTTTCTTTACATCTCAATTTACTTTTACCAATATATGAATATGTATTCACATCTATTAAGCATTTTTAAAAACCTTTGGCCACCACGGGTCTGATCATCACATACCAGGAAGTATTAGACTTGTGGTCCAAGCCCTGCCTGGCTCTTCCTGGACTTCCACTGAGTCATGGGACCATCTCTGAGCCAGTCTTCTGCACCGAGAGGATGGGGCTCTACTTCGTTTGGCCCGGCTTGTGTCATATGCCTGGGTGGGGTTAGCCCCCCTTCACCACATGGCAGGTGGGCTGCAGGTGGGGTTTCCCTCCTCCCTGCCTGTCACAGTCTGCTGGAAGGGAAGGGCACTGGGCAGGCAAGACCAACAGTGTCCACAATGAGGGGGCCCTGCTGTGAGCCAGGAGTTGCCTATTGTGTGGCTTGCCCTCCGATGGCAGTTCCACTGCTTAGGGTTTACCCTTAGCAGGTAACTAACAATCATGCAGAAGTAGATACATGGTGATGCTCATTGCAACGTTGCTTGTAGGAGTGAAAAAGCAGAAATTCTGGCAAAAGGGAATTGTTAAATAAAATAGGAAATACCCTAAAGGGATGCACACAACCTTCCTGTGTGATCACGTCTGCAATAGCATTTTCAAGGAATCCCTTGTAAATTCTAATAAAGTAGAATATGCTTAAGTAATTCATCTGTTATAACTTTGAACTTTTATTGAAGTTTTTATTTAAAAAGGAATTATTTAAATAAATTATTTACATCTAAGTACTAGGTAACCAACGACAAAAAAAGATGTAGATCTGTATCAGTTTTAAGATGTCCACAACATCCTGTTGAAAAACAGGTGACAAAAACCGGTGGTAAAATCTCACTTTTAAAAAATTATTTTTCTGTCTTTTTGAGTATATGTGAATAGAGAGATGTCAGGTTTCAAAACACTAGCAGTGTTTATTGCCAGGTGGTGGTTCTGTGGGTAATTTTACTTTCTTTTCCCTGTTCTGAATTTTTACCAGAAACATGTATATTTTTATAGTCAGAAAAAGTCAAGTAAATTATTATTTTCAAAGAAAACTCTTATTTTCTAAGTGAATGTGAGATTCCTGGTGCGGGAGAATCTGTCTATTTTCTTGAGCCTGGGCTGAGGGAGTTGTCCTGGCGCACCCTCTCCGTCCTTGTCACGGCCATCTGGGGAGCCTGGCTTCGTGCCTGGCAGCCACTTTAGCGGCGTTTCAGTCTCTATGGTGTTTGGGGAGGCAGCCACTGTTGTAAATCATCCTCTGATTTGTCCAGCCGTCTCTGGGTGCTGCCCTGTCATGTGTGTGCCTAGGACAGTAAATCTTTTCTAACCAGTGTCTCCCTCCTTTCCCTCCCCTCTGCATCTAGCATGTCGCCAGCAGCAAAGCCTCCAAGTGCCATTGTGTCTCCTGGGCTGGGCACTCACATTTCAGCATTTCAGCCTGTCTGCACCAAAACAGCCTGAGGGCTGTGCACTGGTCTGGAAGTCTAGAGCTCTGTTCAATCTTACCATTAAATTGCTTTACGAAAAGGGACACTTTCTGCTTTAACTTTTTCTGTCACTGATAATGAATCATGCTTAGTTGTCCAAAAGACAAAACGACCTCTGCTTGCAACTCATTGTCACGTAATGCTCTGGGTTAAATTCAGTAAAGCCTTTTAGAGTAGCTAGCAGCTCACCTCTAACTTGACACAATTTTGCTGTTTTTTAGTCCATGTTTCACACAAGGTTACTAAAGGAAAAGGGTTAATAATTTTGGAATAAAAAGCTGGAAGATTAAAGTCGCAGTGTAAGGCAGATTTGCCATGTTTAGGTCCCTACATCTTATCTCTTAGACCACACTCTCACTTGTGCTTTCACTCACCTTGAACAGACTGGAGGAACACAAGGTTACTAAAGGAAAAGGGTTAATAATTTTGGAATAAAAAGCTGGAAGATTAAAGTAGCAGCGTAAGGCAGATTTGCCATGTTTAGGTCCCTACATCTTATCTCTTAGACCACACTCTCACTTGTGCTTTCACTCACCTTGAACAGACTGGAGGATCACTAAAGGGTATATTTTCCAAATAAAGCTGTTTGGATAATCATGGTTTTAACAACGACAATCCCTGACACCTGTAGAGTGCATTCTCCACACTGCGGCCAGCGTCGTTGGGCTGAGCTACTAAGACAAGATCTTAGCAAGTTATTCCCTTGCCTAGAAACCTTGGACGAGTCTCCATTGCCAGTGTGATGGAGCCCAGGCTTCTTGGTGCGGCCTTTTAAGGGCCTTCTCCACCCAACTCCAACCTCCCCTCCTTTTCTGTCCCTCCACTCCCCACACTGGCAGCACAGAGGCCTTTTCCCACCTTCACAGAGCTGGTTCCTCTGCCCTCCTTCAAGGCCTGATCTCACCCTCCCTGGGAGACCAACTCTAGGCTGCACCCCCAGAACACCGCTCCTAGCGACCTTACTGCTCAGACTCAGCTTAGAGAGTTTGTCTTCTCCTCTAGGTTCTGCAACTTCTGGGGAAACAAATCCCAAGTCTGTCTAAGCGTCGAGGAGGGGTCTCCCAGGCAGTGTGGTAAGAGTGCAATCCCTGAGCCCCACATCAGACCAGCAGAATTAGCATCTCTGGAAGTGGGCCCAGAATCTAGGTACTTAAAACAGTTTTCCAGGTGATTCTGACTGACCAGCAGGCTTGGTACCCCCTAACCCAGGACAAGGCCGGAGGCAGCTGGGAGGAGGCAGGGAGGGGTGGAGGAGGTGGGAGCTCAGGTCCACCGAGGGCTCACTTTGTGCCTGGTCGTGCCCTAGGAGCTGATGCACCTGCTCACTGAATCTCAGCCACCTCGGGATACAGATGCTGTGTGCCTTTTGCTGTCGATGAGGAAACCAAAAACCCACATTCTTTTTATTTAGCCCATGTGAAATATCTGCTAGTTAAAGTAAGTGAACAGAAGCTCTGTGCCTCCCTTCCCTACGTTCAGTCGGCTTGCAGGCCCTACCGTTCTATTTGCTCATGTCCGTTCTCTGTCATAAAGACCCCAGAAACACCCTCCTGACACATCTCCCGCTGTCTCCTGCCATCTCCTCGTGAGCCCGTTTTCCCAGTAGCAGCTGAGTGAGCATCTAAACTTGCCAGTCTGCCAAAGCTGCTCTGCTTATGGAACATTTACCACATATAAGCTTTTCACTTTTATGTAGACAAATGTGTCTACTTTTTCCTTTATGGCTTCAAGGTTTTCAGACTTGTCAATGAGTATTTATGCAAGCCCTCCCAGCCCTCTAAATTTCTAATGCCAGTGACAGTCCAGGGGTGAAGTTTTGCAATATATTAAGAGTTTACGCCCATCGACAGGAAACACAAACCTTAGAAAAATGGGCAGTTAGCATGAATCAGCAATTCACAGAGGAGGAAATCCACCTAAAATACGAACAAATGAAAAGAAACCCCCAATCACTAGTGGTCAAAGAAACAAAGGGATTCGCTTTTCACCCCTTAGACTAGAAAATGCCCCAAATTGCCAAGGCACCTGCTTCTGGCAGCGGTGGGGAGAAGCACCCTCTGATAGCTGCTGCTTCAAACCGAAACATCCCAGCCTCTCTGGAGTGTGTTCCAGTAACATCTCAAAAATAAAAACTGCAAATACTGTTTGTTCTAATTTCCCCTTTCTGGGGACCTATTTTCCAGTACAAACCCACTAGTATAAAGAACCTATGGATAAGAATATTAACTGCTGCTTTGTCTGAATGGCAAAAACCTGGAAATTATGTGACTGTCCATCTCTAAAATAATTGTTAACTTTGTTATGGAGCAACCACATTTTTAATTTTTTCAGATTTTCTAATACACATACACATACATATTGTGTGTGCTGATATAATCTTATCACAGCTTTTTATTAACCTTTCATGAGCCATGTTGCACCATATTACATCATGGTGTCATATGGCCCCATTAAGAATGTGAATTGGAGCTAAATGGCCCTGGAGGCATTTATGTGGGGTGCGGTTGAGTGAGGAAAGCAAGACGCAGAAAAGTACAATATGATCCTATTTTGTAAATTGTT
>NW_007729760.1:197994-200120 GCF_000696425.1 Galeopterus variegatus | reverse complement strand
GGGGCGGAGCCAGCCAGGACCAAGACAAGGGAGGAAAAGTTAGTAAAAAGCTGTGATAAGATTACATCAGCATGCACAGTAGGTGCACGTGTATTAGAAAATCTGAAAAAATTAAAAATGCAAACATAATCTGTCCAGTCTTCTACCTAAAACCTGCCAGTAGCCCCCTTTTACCCTGTGGATAAATCCAGATTCTTTAGCCTGGCTCCAGAGACCCCTGCTCCCTACTTGTTCTCTGTGCACACACACGTCCCATCCCCGTCCCCCAGGGGTCCCGCTCCCCTGCACCCTGCATGGTCTCTTGCTCTTTAGTTCGTCCCACATGGCTTCCCCTCAGCCCAAGACACCTCCTCTGTCCTATGGTCCTGGACAAATCTTACTCATAGTTATTTATTTATTTAATACTAGGGTACTTCAAAAAGTTCATGGAAAAATAGAATTGAGATAATACAAACATTTCTGTGAACTTTCTGAAGTGCTCTCGTGTATGAAGGTGCACTACATGAGGTTTCGATGTTCCCATGTGCAGTGAAATGATTACTACAGCGTAGATTTCAGCAGAAGCATCAGTTTCTCAGGGGTCTTTCCCTGAGCCCCAGAAATGGTTCGGTATCCTGATATTTATTCCCATGGTTCTAGGACCTTATAGAGTCATTGAAAGGCTATTTTCTTATTAGACTCCTTGTCCAACTTTGTTCAATTTCTCTCCTGTAATTTACAGCTTATTTGTCGTATCTGAATTGAATCAGAGCCCACAGCAGGTGCCTGAGCAAGGTGCCCTGGATCTCATCACTGTGGGGCGGTGGAAACACCTCCAGCCCTTCCTGCCACCCATGACTCTTTATTGTGATGTGGCCTCTGTTTTCCAGGAGAGGCAAAAGGAAGCAGCTTATGTCAGCACGTGGCACCTGTGAGGGCTGGGATGTGCTCTTGCGTCCCTCCAGCCATCTGCCCTCCTTGGCTTCCCAGGGCTCCTGCTCGACACCCTCTGCTCCTGCCCTGCTGTGAGGAATCCTGGCCAAGGAGCCCTCGTCACTGCTGTGGAAGGAGGCCATGCGCCCTGCCATCATGTTCGGGGCTGAGAGGAGGCTAAAGGAAGCATGACTTTAAGTTCCAGAATGTGTCTGGGTAGCCAGGGCTGACACTTGCTGTGACCCCAGAGAGCTGCCCAAGGCCACTATGAAGGGAGTTAGCACAGTGAAGCAGCAACCAAGTTCACTGAGTACTGTCCCACGTCACCGCATGTTTCTAACAACACAAGTCTATGAAAAAAGGAACACAACCCAATTCACAGGAAGAGAAAGCATTAATTTAGTTCATTTTCAATCTGTGTTGTTCATCAATCAGTTTTATTTCTGCAAGCAGCTGCATTTCTGCATTCACAGAAAGTGGGGAAAGGAACATAGGACTTCATGACTTTCTTTCCAGGAGACCTGGGGAACCCAGATTCCCATCACGGTCATCGCCCTCAGTGAGCTTAGAGAAAACACTCAGATTTCAAAATGAGAAGAAAATGTGGAAATGCATTATGCTACATGGCCTTTGAAACCGGGGGAGTGCTAATTCCAGGAGCTTTTTATACTAAATAGCCCAAGCTTCCCACCCCATTTGTGGTCATCCCGACCTGCAGCAGAGAGGATTGAGCTGGATAATAACTCCCATTAGCACTGGGAAGGTTTCACATGTAAATCCCTTCACAAACGGGAGCGCAAGTAGAGAGTGTCCTGCTCAGGAAGTCAGCATAACTTGGGTGTCAGTTTTTCGCCTAGAAAAGTGCCCTCGGTGGCTGCTGTCTGTGGGGCCCGCGGGGCGCAGCTCTCGGGCGCGGGCTTTGCCTGCTTCTCCTCGTCTCTGGCGTCGTCCAGCGCCCGCAGTCTCTGCTCCAGCCTCTGCTTCCATTCCGCCCGCAGCCTGGGGAGGGACGGACCGTGGTTAGTGCACCTGTCCCTGCATCTGCTGCCACTGAAGGGCTTTTTTTCTTTTCAAGAATATTTTAAAAAGAAACCCGTGGCTTTTACAAATGAATAAAGAAAACAAATGAGTAAGCGAGTGGCAGAGACTATGAATAGATTTTCCTCTACACTGGATCCTTCCCAAACCGTTTATGGGGAGTCAATTTTTTTTTT
>NW_007729760.1:171971-197833 GCF_000696425.1 Galeopterus variegatus | reverse complement strand
GGGATCCGAACCCTCGGCGGGAGCGCTGCTGCGCTTCCCAAGCGGCGCACTTATCCAGTGCGCCACCGGGCCGGCCCATGGGGAGTCAATTTAATTCCAGTCAAAATTCCAGCAAGATTTTTCTGTAGCTATCGACAAGGTGGTTCTAAATTTTATATGGAAAGGCAAAAGAAGTAAAAGTCGGAGGACTCACACTACCTGATTTTGAGAGTTACTGTAAAGCTCCCGTCATCAAGACAGTGTGGCATTGGCAAACGGACAAATCCATCAATAGCATGGGTTGGAGGGTCCAGAAACAAATACACTTGCATGTGGCCAACGCTGTGGAGGAAGGATGGTCTTTCTAACAAATGGTGCTGGAACATGCTACATCATCATCAAAAAATGGACCTTCAACTGCTATGGTGTGAATGTTTATGTCCCCCCAAATGCATATGCTAAAATTCTAACCCCAAAGGTGATGGTATTAAACTCTGCTCAATTACGGGCCCAGGAGAATATGGAAAGCATCTGGAGTCATGTTCTGAGGTCCTGGGGGGTTGATAATACACACTTATTACAGAGAAATCAGAATACACAAATAAGAATAAAGAAAAATTGGAGTCAGCTTAATTTTTCACTCTTCCAAATAACCCTAAAATGAGTGTAATACTTAATACTCTTTCCGTCTCCCAGCCTCTCTTCCTAAGAGAGATTCCCAGAGGTGAAATATTACACCTTAGTGAGGATAAATATTTTGAAGGCTCTAGACACCTATTATCAAGTTGGCTCCAGGAAAACTTACTTAAAACTCTGCTCAATTAAGGGCCCAGGAAAGAGTGGGAGGAACGTGGCCTGTCTGCCCACTGTTTGACGTTGTTTGTTGCATAAGCACGTTAGCAACCGAGGACTGAGAGTTGAAATACTGACAGAAAAGTAAGAGGTGCGGGGGGCCTGGTCAAGGCGTTGGCTGTCGCCGCACCCTTCCTCCACCTTGGGCGTGAGTGGCACCGGGGCGCAGTCTGCGGTGAGGGCGGGCACTGCTCCCTGCGCAGTCCCTGAGCACGCCCTGCCCCAGCGCTCAGAAATGATTCCCTGAGGTTATCAAGTATCTGTCCTGTATTCTAGTTTGTGATCCACTTCTGCACCTGGAGAACATCCCGGTTCACAGCTCTCCTTGCTAGTGTCTCTGAGAAGCTCTGTACCTAAATCTGCCTCTGACCACATGACGTCTGTCACATGTGATCCTATAAGGTTGACTCATAAGGGTTGCTGCCTGGCTGTTTCATTGAGCCTGGTGGACTTCTTAACATAATGTGCATTTGTTCATTAACAGAAGGGACTTTAACTGTTAGTTGGTGTGGTGGCCATGGAAATGTGCCGCTCAGATGTGGGGAGCGTGGCTGGCTGGTGGCTGTAGCTACCTCCCATCTGTGTCTGCCCAAGTCAAACGCCAAGGCCACGCTTCTTGTGGGCTGCTCCCAGACAGTGCCTGAGCAGGGCAGAGGCATTACTACAGGCCAATTCCTGCAAGATGCACCACCTCTTTAACAGGCGATTTTGGCCCAAGGACTCGCCATTAGTCTGTCCAAAACTCCCTGGGCCTGCCCTGCTGTCTACCAGTCCTCTGTCTGTCCCTTTCTCCTTCACAGCATTCAGTTCTATATCACAGTCTGAGGACTGTCCTTCCCATCTCTGGCTTCCTCCTCCTGGAATGCCGGAGTTGGCTCATAACAGTCTGTGAGGACCAATTATGAACTTTTCAGGAATTTTGTGAGCTGATTATTAAATATAGACATTATTAAAAGTAAATAATATAAACATAATTAATTAAATTATATTAAAACAGACAATAACTATGCATAATTCATCTCTTCCTAATAATTTTCATAGACTTTACAATGACCAGTGTCGTCTCAGGTTATTTAGGTCTGTTGTATCTGTATGGCGAAAGCACTACACAGTGAGGTGCTACAGCTGACACCTCTTCCGAACTCATCTCCCCTGACATCTCACTGGATGAAACAGTCCATGGTGGGAATATTTATACCACGGAAGTTGCCAGCACTATAAATCATGCATGGCTTGATTTATTGTTTTGTTCATTGTCTGCACTAAGGATTGGCTCTCAGGCCTAATCTGGCCAGTCACCTGGTTTTGTAAATAAAGTTTTACTGGAATACAGCCCTGCCCGTGTGTTTCCATATTTAGTTCCCATACTGTTGTAACTGCTTTCATACTGCAATGGCAGAGCCAAGTAGTTGCAACACAGGTTATATGACTTATGAAGCCCCAAACATTTACTACCTGATCCTTTCCAGCAAATGTTTGCTGACCCCTGGTCTAGATTTTAAAAAGGGATGGAGCAAATCTTAATAATTCAGATTAAATTTAGGAGTGTGTCACGTCTGTAGCTATGAGAGTATGAATAGCAAAAAAAAAAAAAAAAAAAAAGAGGAAATATTCTTCCAGTATTAAAAACTATTATCAATGATAATATCAATGATATGACTTCTTTGCTGAACTGAATAGTAACCAAGCATTTATTAATTGTCTACTTTGGTCAAATCATGGTTGAATTGCAACCTCTGGTTGGCTACAGATACGAGAGGCTGGCAAAAATGAGTGAAAGCGTACTGTGAGAATCAGGCGGCAATGCAGATTTTATGTAAGAGCATTGCGCATTTTCTTATTATTTGCGAATTGTGTGCCACATATACTTTATATCAGTAAGACTTACAATAAACTTACATATGTACCTACGTGCACACATTTTCCCCCAGAGCCGATTGTCAGACACTTATCAGTACCCTTCACCTTCCTTCCTTCCCTCTCACAGGCGCTCCCCAGCATGTCTCATGCACATCTGATGTTGCTGTGGCCTCTACTACTTGGAGAACCTGAATCAGAACTTCTGATATGGTGCATTTCCTTTAAGAATAGAATTTAGAAATCTGGGGTTCATAACACGTTTGTTCACTTTTTAAAACAGCCATGCCACTATTTATTGCCAGTGGTGAAGATCCAGGTCCCCATATCCCCAAGTACCCTTAAATCCCATTTTATGACTATTTGGAATATTTGCTGCCCCTTTGTGGTCAACAACTTTCATCTCTGTGTGCTCCTGTTCACTCTGGGGCTCTCAGTAAACTGGCGAATACAAATGCATATATGGAGCCTTTATTTTGCAGTAGGGAAGGTCAATATGAGGAAGATAATGATTAAAGATTGGTGTGAAAATGCAGATGCCACAGAGAAACGATGCGGCTGGCACTGAAGCTCAGAGAACATTTCTCCCTGCAGCCCAGGAACACTGGCCTCATTTCAAATAGAGACCAGATAGTGTTCAGTATTTATTGTTCTGGATTCTTCTGATTTGTGGAGGAATTGTAGTTAATATCTAGAAACGCAGATTCTCCTTGATAAGTCTGGGGCTTAACTAGAAAGCAGGGTGGTGTCTGTGAGGTCCTTAAGCCGTATTCCTAACGCTTATGTGAGGATCAGCCATCCCTGTCGTTTGCTGAGTATGGGCACTATACACACCTGCAAGTCTGGGTCCTCCAAGAAGCATATTTGGGGAAAAGGCCTGTGAAACAGCGGGAGCCTGAGCAGGCGGCAGAGCCAGGGGCGCCCACAGCACGTTCCAGCAGGCACAAGGGGCCCTGCCACCCTAACCCCGCATGCCCAGCCCCTGGCAAGGGCCGTCCGGGCAGCGTGGCCTCGGCCTGGGGGCGGTGGTGGCTCCATAAGGGCGGCCGCTGGGGCTCTGCTGTGGCCACCGCGCTACATAAAGAAGAGTAGGAAATAGCAGTCCCCGCCCCCAAGGAATTCACAGTGGACTGAACTCTGCTCTGGCCTTTCAGGTCTCACTGCTCCAACCCTAATCTCTGTGCTTTTGCTTTACCATGAAAAGTCGATGGTGATCCTCCTGCACCTACTTTACCACACAGGGCACGCGCCTGGGTCTCAGTCGATCAACCCAGCCTGACAGACAAGCTTTGGATCCTGATCTGACCAGTTCAATTTACTAGCCACGTTTTCTACCCTGTCACTTTGAATGAAAAATCTACAACATTTCTTGCTGCTTATTCTTTGGACACGAATTCTTGTCTTAGCAAACGTTTGAAATAATGATTGCATTTAGCTAGCAGACTGTGGAGTCAGATTTTTGTTGCCTGCAGCTGCAAGCAGACTGATGGGCACAGCTGATGAGCAGGCATCAGAGCAGAGGGCAGTCAGGGGTCCTAGGCTGAGGCTCGATAACACCCCCCACCCCTTCTCAAATCCACCAGATTTAATATCTACCTAATGTTGCACATTCTGCTAAATTCTGAAGTACTTTGAAGACCACGCTTCTTGCATTAAAATATTATAATTTTTTTTTTCGCATAAGCTCTGCGCAGTTTCTTGGTTATAACTAAGGGCTGGTTACTCAGACTTAGGTGTTCATATGACTTATCATCTAAACTGAGATACTTCTGAAAGTAAGAGGGAATGCAACCATACCAGCACGACAGGTGTACACCAGGCGGTCCAGGCGAACCAGGAGGTATGGACGTGTGTAGGACCCACAGTGCCTTTGACTGTTCCAATTGCCTCAATGAGTTGCTTGGAAACAGTTCCAGCTTCTCCAGAGGACCAACCCATCAGGACTCAGGGAAAGTAGAGGGTCTTCAGTTCTGGGGCCACCCCCTTCACCTTGTGATCGCACCTCCATGGCCTCTGGCGATGCTTCAGTGCCCAGGGAGATGGACGCTCTCCAGCTCGGCTGCCTGCTCTGCATCTAGTGGACCCTCAAGTGTGTATGAAACACACTCCGCCAGCCTGGGCATGTGATCGTGCCAGTTAGGCCAGCAGATGGAGAGGGACATGAGACACTGTTGGCTTTCTTCTCCTATCAATACAGGGGTTGGTGGAAAATTTTGAGGTTTTTCTCTCTGCTGTTCACTTAGATAATTTCTTGATTGTACAGTGGCTTGGCTTTGCCTTTTATAAACGGAGGGCAGCATAAAAATGGGTGTGAGTGTTATGTGTGTATGTGTGTGTGTGTTGGGGTGGGCATTTGTGAAAGTGGAGTTTGGGGAGGTGTCGTCCGCAGGGCTGGAAGAGGGACCCAAGGGCTTATGACATTCGTTGGTCTGCAGGTTTATGCTGGGAGATTATTGCTCTGTTAGGACAGTGTTTCAAACTGTTTGCTCAGATCAGCAGGGATTGAAACAAAAGTTCCCACATTCTGGTTTTGCTTTGAAAACACCTAGATTCTTTTTGTTCTGTGTGTGTGTTTTATTTTTGTTTTCCAGCAAAAAGTAATAGCAAAATCGCTAGGTTTTCTTTCCTTGTTTACCAGAGTAAGAAGGCTTTTGGGTTTTTAATTCATGGTTGATAAGGATGACAGCTCTGGTAGGTGGCCTCGGGCACGGAGGAGACACAGGAAGCTGCCTCCATTCCCCAGCCCTCGGCCTGCCTTGTCCTGAGTGATGCTGCGCCCACATCTTTCAACCTTTATTTGGGAGAGACAATGATGAACTGTTTCATGGTGAGCAAATTATGAAGATTTATTCTTTTGGTCATAGGAGGAAAAGAAAACTGCCGCACACTTTAGAAGGGGATCATTTCTGGGGCACACGGGAGCTAGAGGCCACTCCTATGGCCCAAAGCCCACTGGAATTACTCACACGAGCCAATGCATGGAAACCCTAATAAAGACCCTGGTTCAGACTTTCCCCAGCTCCTGTCTTCTGGCACCTGACCAAAACCTGGTGCTCCCCCCATGGCCCTGTGGGATCTGTCCAAGCCTTTTTCTCACCTCCTCCTGGGGCCTGCAGACTTGGCGACACCATATTCAGCACGTACATCCTTAGAACAGTGGATAATGAAAACAATTCATGCACCTCCCTCCCCGTCCCGTTTTCACATCTGGCGTATTTCTGGGGAAACCCACTTAAAAAATAATATTACAGAAACAATCCACTTACTTTTTCAGAGCGCTTCTTCCCTGACGATCTTCCTCCAATTCTCGGTAGCAAGTCTGTTTACTAATTTCTTTTTCCCAGAAGCTTTTGAGCTCTTGACAGGTTTCACAGCAGAAGACTTCCCGGCGGATGTATTGATTGTTCATCCCTTGAGATACAGAAGAGAAAGCAAATCTTAGCCTTTCAAACAAAGCCACTCTAGTTTTGGAGCGATAGAAAGATGAATTTGAATGTAGACACTGCCATTTACACTTTTTTGCGTGTGTTTGACTATAGACACATCATACCTCATATTATGAGTCCATTTGCTCAACTGCAGATGGCAATAACACTAGTTATGTCAGAAAATACTGCGAAAAATTTTGAAATACACAAAAATGAAAGCGGCGTCTGGTAACACAGATTATCCGATTTTACATGGGCCCGCCCCTTTCATCGTCTTCGAGTGATTTTAAAATTCTGTAAATTAAAGAAAAATTACGGTAATGCAAGTAATTCTTGAACATAGAAATTCAAGTAGCTCTTGTCCAGCAGAAGGTAATGGATATACCTATGAATATCAATTTTTCATCTACTTGTAAATTCATTTCAGCATTGATTGCCTGTACTGTATATGTGTTTTTAAAAATTTCATTCAAATAAGTTGTAATATATTACTAGATTTCTCATTATTTATAAGTTAAATAAAAGTCTTGATATGAATTCATTATATATTTGCATAAGGGTCATGATTTTAACTTTCTTTAAAAATTGTCCTTTAACAGCTGCTTCGCCGTTGTGTGTGCGCGCGTGTGTGCACTTGTGTGTAAAATGAGTCGTACAAACAAAAGCTCTAAACACAATGTGTGGCAAACAGCAGGCACCCCATAAGTGCTCTGTGCTTTCCATCCTTCCTCGCAGAATGACAATCACCTCTGCCATCTATTGAGCACCTAATGTGTGACAGACCTTTTAGATGGGCTCATTTGATCCTCACTGCAACTCTGTGAGGCGGGTAATTCTACATTTATCGTTCAGATGAGGAAACTTGAGAAATAGAATTTGGAAAAGCTGTCCCTCTCCAAAGTGGATGCTCTTTGCTCTCTAGATCCTCGTTATAAGAAATGGCCACTGTCTTTGGAAACGGCTCTATCCAGAGCAAGCACCTCTGGCATGAGTGTGTGTGTTCCGTGCAAATACACACATTGAATACTCAAAAATATTTACTTTTTACCTGAAAACTGCCCAGGTTTTGGGTCTTAGTGTCTCCATAGGGCGGGTAGATGGGGAGGACTGCGAAACGGATCCATCCCTGCCTGCTGGAGCACCGGCTCAGAGAAGAGCTCCAGCCCTGGCTGGAGACTGGAAGGGACCCAGTGCCTTTTTCCCCCCGATACAGAGTCCCAGTGACCCCATGCAAGCTGGGTTTCCCTGAGTCAACCCAGAGGATTTGGGATGGAAGAGGAGTTTACAAAAAGCTTCAGGGAATAAACCACATTTATTATTTTATATTTGAAATATATAGTAATCTATATTTATATTACGCATATAATAATAGAAACTGATGCCTTTATTTGAGGGGCAGCAAGATCTCCCCACTTGGAAGGAACAGCATGTGTAAAGGTCCTGGGGTAAGAAGAAGTTTGAACTGAAAGCAGCTCTGGGTATTTTAAAAATCTGCTTCTCTCATTCTCTTTATCTCCTAACTACCTGGTCAATTCTGCATCCAGAGCTGCCCTGGGCAAAACTGTGCCAGGAGCATGTGGGTGGGTGGTCCTGGTGTTGGGATGGGGGAAAGGGAAGGGAGAGGGAACATTTCATGAGTGTCTGTTATCTGCCAGGTGCTCTGTGAGTGACTCCTGCTTGTCACACACAGCTATGTGAGAGCCATTGTTTTCTCATTAAAATTTTTATTTTTTATTAAAAAATTTAATTTGTTTTTAATAGACAAAATTATATATATTTATTGCATACAAAATGAATTTTTGAAATATGTATACTTTGTGGAATGGCTTTAAATCAAGCTCATTAATATATCACTTTGCATAAAAAGAAGGTGGTTTTCAGAGGCATTGGCTGGCATCGTGAGGTCACACAGCTTAACGGGGTAGGGCCCAGAATCCGGGGCCCAGGCTCTTCCCTACCCACCCAGATGCTCCTGCAGAAGGAGGTGCTGGCCTTGAGATGTCACTCTTTCCTGTGACTCAGAAACTGAGGCGTTTGTGACTCAGCGGGGTGGAGCTTCTAGAAGGGAGGGACTTGGTCTTTGGTTTTTCTAATGTCTCGGAGCGTTCAGTAGGTGTTCAGTTGTTCTCCGTTCAGTTAAATCAGATGACCCTTTTCCACAGTAGTTTCTCATAGAAAGCGCTGGCCTGGCAGCGGGAGCCCCTTCGCGGTCCCCCATGCACTGGGGGCCGGTCTGCGAGGGCCCCGTGCCTGTGCCCCCTGGGTCACGGGCGCCCCGACCTGGGCGCCGTCTGCAGCCGGATGAGGCTGTGCCCCGGAGCCCCCAGCTCCGGCCCGACCTCGCTCAGTTCGGGGCTGCAGGCCTGGCCCCGGCTCCCGTCTTCTGCGGGCGTTTCCCCACTAACTTCCTTTCCCACACTAATGTCGGACCCTGTGTTGTCGTTCCTGGAACCAGAACGTGGCGTGTGAGCCCTTCTACAGCGGCGGGGCTTCCCGCGGGTTTGGCCCGAGCTCCGGGGACCTGAGGCCTCCGCTTGTCCCGGGGCACAGATAGGGCGAGTGTGTCGCTTCGAGCGGCAGGAACGTCACCCGCACGACGTGCAGCTTGAGCCACGGGCGGCGCCTCTCACGCGCGCGACCCGCTCGCAGGTCCCGGAGGCTCCAGCCCACGTCGGGGATCCGGTGTCCGGAGAAAGGGCGATGTGGCCGAACACGTGCCCACCAGGACGTTTTCCTTTTCTCAGAACGTAGGACGAGCACTTAGTGCTACAGGGAAGACGAGGACGGGCAGCGGCTGCGGGAGGAGCAGTGGGCGGATAAGCAGGGGGACTTCCCGCCGCCGCGCAGCCGCGTGCCCGGGCCGGGCCGGGGGGACACCGGCCGCGGGGCGGGGTCCGCTTCGCGTTCCCTCGGGTTTCCTGCGGGGACTTCGGCTGCGGGCCTGCCCCGAGGCGTCGCAGGGGCGCCCCTCGCGCGTCCGCTTGTCCCCCCGCGAGGGCCTGGCCCTGCGGCCACGACAAGACGGCTGCGGCCGGGGGCGGCGACGCGCCCTCCCGGGCTGGGTCCTCCCTGCGGGCACCCGGGTGCTCGGCTGTCCCTCTGCCCCTCCCTCCTGACAGCCCCTCGCGGCATCCCCCGTCCTGTCCCCGCACCGAGCGACCTCTGAGCAGCAGCTGGGACCAGAGCTCCTCCCCGAGCTCCACCGAGCCACCGGGGACCTGCGGGCACTTTCTCGGCGTCCTTCGTCACCCGCGACGTCAACTGCGTTGCTTCCGCTGACCCAGCCCGTGCTCCAGGCTTCTCTCCCTGCGTGGCTGGCCGTCAGCGTTGGAAAGCCTGGGACACGGGGACGAGCCGCTGGAGGGGACAGGGACGCTGCCAGCAAAGCTCTTGGTGCCTACTTACCACACGGCACTGATGGTGCTGAATTTGCGCTGTGTGTGGCCAGGCCCTCTGATCACGTCCCCTGCAAGGTGCTGAGCGTGTTTAACAAGGGACCATCTCACAAAAGTTGACTGTGGCCGCGAGGCTGGTGACAGGGCTCAACACCCACGTCGTTTGATGGCCTAGAGGCTTGTTTTGCTGGAAACTGCTGGGAAACCCGAACTGTGGCTTTTAGGACTGCAGAGCTAGGGCTGGGCCTGGAGCTCACAGACCCCTCGAGCCCGTTCACAAACCCTTCACACGCAGGTCTATGACCTAGGGCTAGGTAACTGGCAAAAAGGTCCTTGGAGCCTTGGCTGAAGAAAGTAATAGGCTTTATTCAGCACACACACACACACACACACACACACACACACACACACACACACACACACGTCTAGGAGCTAGGCAGTCCAAAGAGAAACTCAGAAACTCGACTGCTAGCAGCAAAGTCCACAGAAAAAACTGAGCAGCTGCCAGCAGAGTAAACATGCTCTATTTTTAGACACAAGCTCTCTACTGACCAGCAGTTCAGACAGCAGCTCCACAAACTGGAGAACACACAATAGCAGCAAAACTAAAAAGACACATGGGGGGCCGTGCACACCAACTCCACCCACACACAGCTTGTTTACAAAGAATGTGCTGCACCACCCCCAACCAGACCCAAGGTGAGGGGGCCTGACCAAAGTATTCTATTTTCCTGACAAGGATGATGACAACTGGTAAGAACCTCTGTAAGACGACATGCATTTCGTTTTAGATGAGCTTTACCATCGACCCCCTTCTCTCCCCCTTTTCAAACTTATTTTACACCTGTCCCTGCGTTTGCCTTGCTTGCTCCAAGCAGTGCGGCACCAGCCAGCATTGCTCGCTTTCTACCCTCAAGAGACAAAATTGACAGTAATTTTAGAAAAGCATTTTTAGGAAAATATTAAAGTGAGGCAGGAAGCAGGAAATAAGAGGTGCCCAGTTTTCCCTGGGGGTACAGATGGAAAGCCTAATCCCCGACAGGTGCTCTCTGCACCTGCACCTGCTCCAGGCAGAGAAAATCATGGACTCCATGCGGTGCGCACGTGGTGCTGCCCTGTCGGGCTCAGGAGAGTGGAAAGGCCTGACTCTCTCCTGTTCTCCCCTGTGGAGTCAGAAAGAAGGGAAAGCCTGTGTGATCTTCCGTGGTTGGATCGGTGGTGTTTGTGTAGTCACAGAAATAAGAAATACTAAGGAGGGTGTAGACATGAAAACCTGTCAGGGTCCTGAACTCTCCTTGGCCACTTGGAAACATTTACAAGATCAAGCCCCTGTGTTTTGCATGAGAAACTTTCCAAACTCAGATGTCTCTGTCCTGTTCTTGTGCAGCTGATGTTTTCATGAGGCCGATTTCAGGTATTTCCACTCACCCCTCCCAAGTTTCGGCCTGCGTCCTTCACACTGTGCTGTGTGAAGACAGGAGCAGGCTGTGCTTCTGATGGCTTTTTGTTTCCTCTAATCCTGAGGTTCTCTAAGAATATGGGATAACTATTTTTCTTGGTACCCGGATAAATGTATTTTCTTCCATACTCACTGGCTCGAAAATCAGGAGCAGCAAATTTATTTATTTATTTATTTATTTATTTTTTCCTTTTTGTCTTTTTTACTGACCGGTAACGGGGTCACAACCCTCGGTGTTGCGCTGCACCGCGCTCAGCCAGTGAGCAGGAACCGGTCTCCACATGGGATCCGAACCCTCGGCGGGAGGGCTGCCGCGCTCCCAAGTGGTGCACTCTCCAGTGCGCCACCAGGCCGGCCCAAGGAGCAGCAAATTTAAATGACTGTAGTGGCCAGAAGGGCACATGAATGAATTATTCTGGTTATTTTCATAATAAACACTTAGGAGTAGTATCTGTTCCCCCTCTCCCTCTTAAAAATTTATCAGGTTTACTGCCTTTATCTTCTTGTTTCCCCAATTTTTATAAACCCATGGTGCAGAGAAATGTTTCTCTTCTTTAGGGTGGACAGTAGGGCAAAATGCATCGGCATGGGCCACTGGTACTCAGCCCTGAGGCGAAAACAGGGTTTGGAAGTGAGTTAGGGATGGAGCGGGCCTGCCCCACAGAGGGGTCCGGTGACACCTGCCACCAACCTGTCTCCTATTGGCTGCTGGGCTGTGGGTCTGGGATCTCTGGCTTACAAAGATTGAAGGAAAGATCATATTCTTTTAATTCTGTATTTCCATGAACTTTTTGAAGTACCCTCATGTTTTTATGCTCTTTGCTGAGCACTTACTGAATACCCTTCATTCTCCAAAGTGCTCAACATCTCACCTTCATTCGCACAACAACTCTATTCTCAGGCACATCCTACAGAGGAAGGACAAAGAGACAGCAATTGTCCAAGGTCACCTTGTCCATGGTGATGAGTGGGATTCAAACCCTGCCCAGCTCCGCAGCCCGGGTCGTCACTGCCACACCACCAGCCCGCCAGGCGGCAGGGTGGCACGTGGGGAGACTGGGTGGTGTGAGCAGCAGGCACCCCATTAAGTTTGCTCCAAGTGCTGTGCCAATCATCAATTCTTTACCATCCCAGAACCAGGGTAACATTTTTTCCCAGGATGATTCTGGGCTCACCCCTTCTCGTCTCCAGTGCTTCCTGTCACATTGCCCAGTGTTACCAGGGCTATGTGCTATGACAAGGACTAAACAACAGCTAGACTCCTCCCGATACCAGCACTTTGTAAAACGTGCCCTCCCCACCATCCTGCATAAAAGTTTGTTTGTTTGTTTGGTTTAGTCCCCATCGCCTGGAGATTCGGAGTCTACAGTGCAGGGGTCGCACTGTCACTCCACGTCCTCTCAGGTAGGCTTTTCACGCAGGGTGAACACAGCTTTAGGTCTGAAGTTGCTGTGTCTGGTTGCTACTGTGGCTGCAACTGACCGTGACCCTGAGCCATCTGGACGGGTGTGTCCTCCTGTCCCACCTTCAGGCCCCACTGGAGAGAGTGAATTGAGGTCCCGCTTCCCTTCTTTGCCTTTGCAGAGGCCTTCGCAGAGGAAGCTGCAGCACCGTGTGAAAGGGGTTCTCAGTTCAGCAGCTTTGCAGAAAGCATTTTCTTTTTAACCTCCCTCCAAAATTCCATCAGACTATTTATATTTAAGTCCTGCGTTCCTTCCTACAATTTTCCTTTTATTTAATATCCTTCCAAGTCACCTCAGATTTTGCTGGCAGAATGACTGTTGGTCTTGTGAAGAGGCTCAGGGGAAATGAAAGACGGCCTGGGGCCGTATGCATGAGTTCTTGCACAGCTGGAAATTTTAACTAGAAGAGGGTTTCCCAGAAAAAAATGCTTGTACTGAGCGCGTCCGGAACGACTCAGTTCTGCTGTTCCCTCTGGGGTTTACCTGAATTCATTGGGGTGACATTAAGTCATCGAGGAGGAAAACCAACAATTTTTAGGGCATTCACTATGACTCTGAGTCCATGTGACGCTGGGAAAGTTAAATAACCTTTCTGAAGCTTAATTTTCTCAAGTCAAAAATGCATTGTTCTGAGTATTAAATGAGATAACATAGCACGCAAAGCACTTGACGTAATATCTGGTCCATAATAAACGCACCTCTTCCTCTTCCTCATCATCTATTTCCCGATCAGCAACCTGCACTGAGTACAGGACCAGATGTTATCTCATTTAAACCTGGACGTATTGTGAGAGGCTGTATCATTCCTGTATCTGTGCATGAGGAAGTGAGTCTGGGAGACTGACTTTCAGGATCGCTCCCAGCCCTGCGATTTCACAGTCCCCAGGCCGTGCACTCATCAGGCGCCGCATCACACGTATGTGCCAGCGTGTTTTGCAATTGCTAATGTGACCTTGAAGATGATCTCATTTAATGATATCAGAAGCTTTGGGAATAGTCTTATTATTTCCCCAGGCACCAGACAAGAAGCCAGGCAGAAGGTTTAAAATCCTGTCTCAATCACAGCACAGAAATTTTATATTCTGCTCCTACTAAAACTTATAAAAAGGTAACCTTGTTAAAATACAAAATTTGGCTGAAATAATGTTTCTCCTTTCCCCCTCACCAAACTTCCAGCCCAGTGGCTGTGTGGCTCTCACTAATCAATGTTATTTTTTTCTAAACAGAACAGGGGCTATGTGTCTCTTTTAAAAGAGTGGGCTGTAGCAAGGGTCTGATTTCCCCAAATAGTTGTGTTTCCAGGAACATTTTTTTGTCCCTTTAGAAAATAAAATATCTGGAACAAAGGCTCTGGAACAATAGTCATCTCTATTTGCCCTGTTGAGTGAGAATAAAAGTGTGGTGGTGGTGGTCCCGCATCCCTGCCACACAGGGTGCACTTTCTGAACAAGCTGCACTATTGTGAGCAAGAACGCATAATTCCTCAGCAACTCAAGAGGCCTGAAAGAGGCAGCTGTGTCTAACTGTGATGGATCCGGGAGAACTGTCAGCGTGGCGGAGGAACGAGTGAGCTGTCGGGGTGCCTCACTCAGCATATTTGGGGGGCCCTGGAGGGAATGACCCATGAGAGCAAAAAGCTGGACACTCAGGGCAGCATTTGCTTTCCTTCCCCCCGAATATTTTAGGACACTTTTGTTCCTTGTTTATTTTTTTCATGGTGGTCCATACATTTGGGGATGCATATGAAAATTATTGCACGCCTTAATTTATCCAGTCCTCTCATAGAAAATCCTCAGGATTATTTGGCCAAAGTGTTACAAAGTTTTACATTATTAGCAAAGATGCTCCTTTAAGATTATATTTTTTAAAACATAAGTTTACATGCATTTACCATGTAAATACACCTGGTGAAATATTTCAGAAAGTACTGAAGATTATAAAACTAAAAGTCTCTTCTTCCTTGCCACTGCCAGTAACACTTCTCAAAGACATCCACTCTTAATAATGTCTTATTTATGTTTCCATTTTATCTTTTTCTTGGCAGTTGGCGAGTAAGGGGAAACGGTACCCTTGACCTTGGTGTTAACGAGGCTGCACTCCAACCAGCTGAACTAACCGGCCAGTCTATATTTTCATTTTAATAAAAGTGTATCTGTGCATATATATGTGTACATAACATTTTCTTTTATGCAAGTGGGACTGTACTATATACACTGTTCTGCGTTTTGCTTTTTTCACTTAAGAAAATGTTTCCTTACCAGCACACATTGTTTTTCACGGCTGCAGAGTAATGTGCATATGGATAAGCCATAATTTATGCAACCATTTTCGTATGAATGGACATTTTAAATTAATTCCTGTTTGGCCTATTACAAAAAATTCCAGTGCGAAATCAAACGTTTTTTTTCACGTATACAAGTATATCTGTAGCATAAACTTCTAGAAGCACAAATGCAGGTCAAAGCCCACGTGTATGAAATGTTTAAGGGTAATTTGATGTGGCCCTCTGTTGTCACACGGACAGGCCGTCAGTATGTGTCTCAGTTCAGCTATGCTTCAATCACAAAGAGAAATCATCGTCATTTAAACAAGTAAGCATAAACTGTAACCACTTCTATTGCACGATTATACTAATAGGAAAGATACGTAGTGTGAGGTAAATAAAAAGAAATGTCCAAAGATCCAACAGCAGATAAGTATTCTAAACGGGCAATTGTAATTCCTATTTCTCCTATTCTCTGAATGGTATTTAGCTTATAGTTACCCTATTACTATTAACATATAGTTATTTCTTAAATACATATTAAGTGCTTTTTGTGTTATGGGCTTCATTCATTTTGCTTAAAAAGTTTCTTTTTTAGATTTTGGCAAAGATACTTTACTTCATTTTTCTCGTCTGTGGATTGAGATGTTTGGTCTAGAGGCTCCTGGTGTTGCTTCTGGCTCAGTCTGCACCTTCAAAATTACAGGGACTTTCTATAACACTTTCTCCACTTCCAAATGAGGACGTCTGGTTACCTTGCACATTTGTGAAGGCCAAGTGTCAATAATTAAATAGGTCTAGCAAAAGGGGACTGTGATACATGAGCACTATTTCTCTGCATCCCCTACAGCGAAAGTAGTTTTCACTAGAGTTCATATCTATTGGGAGAATTCATTCTATTTGCAGTAAATCACTACCAATTTGGAAAAATCATAATTCTGATGGCACTTTAAAAATTTACTTTACTAATTAACTTACCCTTAAAGATTGCTAGAACTCATTTTTAAGTAAATTTTAAATTAAATACCAATTTAATCAAATAACCCTTGTGGAACTCTGACTTTGTGTGAGGGTCATGCACTTACGTCTACCTAAGGAGGGGTGAGAGAGTAAACTGTATAAATAAACTAAAACAAAGGAAAATTCTGCAGTTTAATTTCCCAGGTCTCAGGTTACTTGGTCAAGTAAAAACTCCACATTAAAGGTTAGTCCTTCTGCCCATCGGCTTCTTGAGAGGCTCCCGAGGTCTGGCACCTGTAATGAATGTTTACCGGGACAAAGTTGTCCATCAATCCACGTGAGATATATTCTTTATTTTGGTTATTCTTAACAGAGCCTTGCTCAGTGAGAATGACATTGATTTCTGGCTTTTTCACACCCTTTCACTTGAATTTTGTGCATCACTGAAATTTAGAAATAGATGGAAAAAATCTGTTGGTTCCTCTAAGTTATTCCCAACTGGCACAGGGTGGCGTGTTTAAGGTGAGGAGAAAATGGGTCTAAGTGGCGAAAAAGGACACGTGTGAAAGGTGGCATCTGTTCCCATTCCCAACCCAAGATGTGACAGCACAAGCTCGACCCGCCCTACCTCAGAGATGAACGTGCAGGTGAACCTCCGGCCGGGCTGCGAGGGGGCGAATATCCCAGGCCGCTGCTAGTGAGCTCCGGTCTGCGAAGGCCACGGGCACAGTCCTGGAATCTCATTGTCACAGCCCTTTATGTGTGGAGTGGAGGAGTTAAAGAAATCCCTCCGTCTGTCAAGGTCATTTGAACCAAATTAGTAGCAGAATCAGACAATATCTTTCCAGGGACATTGTAGCCTTCCCTTGTGGCGAGAGGTGGCTCAAGCAAATCCCAACTCTTGCTGCACTGCCCGCCCCAGGGCAGGCGAGCTTCTGTTTTGGCAGGTCCCACGAGTGCTATGACTTGGCCTCACCCAACAGAGATGATTTAGAACATGTTCTGGATTATCCATGTGCCCTGTTCCTCTGTGACTTGTGAAAAGCCACTCTTTGCCCCTTGCTGTGTAAAGGGGACTGGGATGGTGGGACAAGTCACACTTGGGTGTAACGTTACAGGAAGACTTAGAGAGGCATCTTGTTCTTTGGAACCATTAATCCTTGAATGGAATCTGGTGATGACATATCACGGTCTGCTTAGTTCTCTACCAGTTGAAACAGGAATTGACCCTGGGGAGTGTTTTCCAATAAAACGCATCCAAGTGAGATCGACTTCTCATTTTAGAGCAGCTCTTATCCCATTATGGAGGAGGACATTTTGTCCTTAGGAAAAACATTTAGAAAACTCACTCATCTGATAACAGAAATAGCTCTGGTTTTCGTCAAATCCTTCGACTATGCTACCAATTGCATATCCATTACTTGGTTCAGTGGGTTATACATTTATAACTTGTATCACACATGACAACCTCATCTAATATCCATGTTCAGATTTTATCTTGCCAAAGTGGTAATACTTAATGTTTGAGTCTGTGATAGTATTTTAGTTACTTCTTGAATACATGTTTAAGTGCTTTTTACTTTATAACTTTCATTTACTTTGTTTAAAAAGTTTATTTTTAATAAGCCTGTTTACTTTAAACTAGGTGCCTAATTTAATAGTACAACCACATTTTACAGATGAGAATTTTTTCATAACTAGCTAGAGGAGTTAATTCTGAAACCATGTCACAGGGTTCTACCTATACAGAGGCAACAATTTAAAGAAGAAAAAACTCAAAAAATGTTTTCAAGGAGTATGTTGAAATCACAGAAATGAAGTTATGTACATATGTACATATATATGTACACACACGTATGTGTGCACATTCACACGATAAGGGGAGTCAGAACAGCATTGTTAATCATAGTGAAGAAATGGAAACCAACTAGTCTAATGACAGGACATGGGTTAAGGGAATTATGATACAAATTTATAGTGTGTTGATACAAAAAGATTAGACATGTCAAGCAAGCTTTCAGCCCAGGGGGTGTATTTAAAGCCCATAAACTTCAAAATCTGATGTTTGTAGCTCTTTGACTCCCAGCTGCCTCTGCGTTTCTTCAGCACTAGCTTCCAGCTTTCCCACACAGATGACATCTAGGATGAGGTGACAGAAAACAGATTTCGTGGTATCAGTTGGGGGTTCCATTTGGTGCCCAGACCCTCCCTGTTGGGAGGCAAGTTCAGCCCAGTGGTTTGGCCAGCTCTGGGGTGGATGCCACAGGATCAGGCTCTTCTGTGAGTAAAAGCCAGTGGTTATACAAAGGCGATTCAAAAAGTCTGTGGAAAATAGAATTAAAAGATAACATGAATCTTTCCATGAACTCTTTGAAGTGCCCTCATATTTCTACTATCCTTACTTGGACTTTAGGGCAGAAACATTGGGTGCAGACCCCAAACCCAGGAGGAGAGAAGGTTGGCTTGCAAATCCTTCTGACACGGCAGGGTCTGCTAAGCAGCCATTAAAAACTGGTTGAGGAATGTCTATGTGTATGTTCCCTAAAATATTGTAATGGAAACAGGAGTTACATTAACTTGCCTTGGTAAAATAAATACATATTGATGTGCACATCAATACAAACTATATACTTACATTAAATTACATGTGCATATATAGGAGATGTATATAAATGTATTTTTAAAATGGAAAGTTATATACCACATTTGTAGTGGTTATCTCAAAGGCGTGCGCAGATGGGAGAGTTTTATTCTTTTCCTTATACAAAAGTGTATTGTTTTTTCTTTCTTTCAATAGGCGTTTATTGCACTTGGAATTGGAAAAATGATAAAAGCAAAGAGGAAAAAATGTCCACAGCTTAGACCTTAGGAATAAATAAATGAAAAACACTACCATATTAGTTTGTGACAATATAACTTAATAAAAGGTTTTTAGAGAGATGGTATTGGGAACATGCACAATTTTCTCATATTTCTTGTAATTCACTTACCTGTAAGGCGTGTGGGAGGAAATAGGGGCAAATGAGGTATTCCCAGTTATCTGGACCCCGTCCACCCAGATACCTAATGGATGTCAGTCACACAGTGGGACGAGGTCACCAGGGTTGGGTGAATGAGGGTTCATGGAGCCTTGGAGGGCAGCACCTGGTGCTGGGAAGAGAGCAGCAGCCTCTGTGCACTCTCCTGACCTTGTGCTCTCTCAACCCCTTTTCCTGAGGGCCCCAGGAAATGGGAGTTTGTGTGCAGGTGTGCATTCTTCTGAGAGCTGCACAGGAGGAAGCAGGTGGGCACTTCTTCTCCAAGGCCCAGGCGGGGGAAGGAGCTGGAGGCACAGGAGCCCAGTCCGTCCTCCAGGCTTGTGGATGACCAAGCCCAGCAAGCTCTGTGGCCCACTCAGGAGGGACCTGCCCCTGTCTGCTGTGTTTGGGGGCACAGGAGGGACCTGCCAGCCATGCTAACCTGACAGATCCGCACTAGTGAGTGGCCATGCTCCATGACCCCAGCTAGGAGAGGTGACCCTTGGCCCCAGGGAGCCAAGGATGGGAAACACTCTCCTTCCCACCCTCAGCTGAGAGGAGCAGTTTGTTCTCTGCCACACCCATGCAATAGAACCAGCTGTGGCTCCCCGTCGCCCCTGGCTTTCTACATTGAGGCTCACATAGCCGGGCACTGTAGGTGTGAAGGAATACGCTGCCCAACGGGAGAACAGCCCGTGTGGACTCAACAGCTCGTGGGAGGACGAGAAAGCTGAATAATCCTAGTTAGTCATTGTGCCAAAGGCTGTCCGAGCTTCAGCCCTCACCTCCAGCAGTCCCTCAAGCTTGGCGAGGCTGTGTGCTTGTGCCAGTGCAGCTCAAATACAGATCTAAGTAGATGCCGCCCCAGCTAACTGTGGTACAGAAGTTGCGGCCCCCAGAGGCTGCAGGGACGCTGCACGAGGCTCATGGAGCTGTCGCCGCGACTAGCTGTGGAGAACGTCCAGAAATTACCAAAGCTTGATGTCCGAAATCTTAAAGAAGTCAGTGCATCAATGAAAGACAGGAGTCACCGGTGAGGTCCGAAGAGCTATGTTGAACCATCATAAAAAGGAAAGCACGAGTGAAAAGTGACAGTATGTGGATCGTAGCAGAGTCGGAAGGTAGAAAGGAAGAGAAGCAATCGCTCAGGTACATTAGGAGCAAATGTTCTACCCAAGAAAATCTCGTGTTTAGATTGAACAAAGGCCCCCAGGGTGGAATTAATGAAAAATGAAAACAAACAAATTCGCCCAGAGATATTCTGAAGAAGTCCATGATATGCCGACAGTCGAAGGGAAAATATAAGTTACTTAGAAAGGGAAGGATGTCTGAGTGGCGCGTTGTGCTCAGGAGGAAAACGGACCGGGGCCCAGGATTCCTACCCCTGTGAGGGCAAAATGGACATCGGGGGACACGTGGACCCTCGCAGCGAATGCTCGCACTGCCCTATCAGGAGAAAACTGGTGAAGAAATCACCAAAATAGACGGCACTTCAGTCAGGAAAGATTTCCAAGGAGGACAAGATAGAGAGGATTGAAAGTGATGGTGAGACATGGGTCTCATAAAATGGCTAATGATGAGGACAGATGGAATTATTTATTTATTTATTTTTCCTTTTTTTTTTTTTGTCTTTTTTTGTGCCCGGCAACGGATCGCAACCCTCAGTCTCTGGGCGAATTTGTTTGTTTTCATTTTTCATTAATTCCACCCTGGGGGCCTCTGGGCGAATTTGTTTGTTTTCATTTTTCATTAATTCCACCCTGGGGGCTAGAGAGGATTGAAAGTGATGGTGAGACATGGGTCTCATAAAATGGCTAATGATGAGGACAGATGGAATTATTTATTTATTTATTTTTCCTTTTTTTTTTTTTGTCTTTTTTTATGCCCGGCAACGGATCGCAACCCTCAGTGTCGCGCCCGTACCGGACCGGGACCGGCATCAGGATCGCAACCCTCGGTGTTGCCCCCGCGCCTCGCTCAGCCAGTGAGCGGCCAGTCTGTATGTGGGATCCGAACCCTCGGCGGGAGCACCGCCGCGCTCCCAAGCGGCGCACTATAGCAGTGCACCACCGGGCCGGCCCGGACAGATAGAATTATTAATCAGAAATAACACACACTCCAAAGGGAAATCTAATGGAAGCAGGGACATGAAAACTGTACATTATCCGGCTGTCAAAGATGAGCTGCTGGAGAAGAGAAAGTGTTTGCAGACTTTGTCTTGGAGGAGGAGGGGACAGGTGGCCCTGCTGGCCATCGGGGTGGACCCCAGGGGGAAGTGGGTAGGGTGTCATTCTTATTAGACGAGCGCTTCCTCCGTAGCCCTTCACTGTGCTGGGCTCTGGCGACACAGTCTCTGCGGTGGCATCACGTTCAGTGCAGGGGAGGCAGGCGCCTGTGCTGGTGGCTCGGCGAGTGACCAGCATGGACTAAGTCTGCAGAGCCCTTCTCTCCCATGCTGTGGGACTGCCAGTGTCTCTGCTCAGTTTTTACTTTTTATTCTTGTTTGTATTCTTAGGCCTGGCTTTGTAGGATTGTCTTTGTGTCTGCAGAGCTTACTGGTGAACCAATGACGGGTCACCGCGGGCCCACCAGCTCCCTTGCACTTGCTCGGTGTTTCCAGACCTTCAAGGAGACATCTTCCTAACCTGCTGCTGTGTGGCCTGTCCCTGCCACAAAGGCAGTCTCCACTGTTGGTCTCCCCTGTCCACTGGCAACCGGGATCACTACAGTTTCCAACGGCCTGGAAACCGAGTGGCTTTCTGAGCGCCACTCGAAGTGAGGGTAGTGGCCGCTGGCTGCAGGCTGTTGTCCCACCCATTGCCCTGTGCTGGAAGAGCTGCAAGAAGGTCGCGGATGCCCGCTGTTCTTTCCTGAGGTTCACTAGTTTTTCCTGAATAAATGCTTCTCGATTTGTTTTTCGCCATTGGTTGATTTTCACAGTTCTAAAAAAGTTTTTGTATTTGACAATTTGTCCAGTTTTTAATTGTTTGGGAGGGAGAGGATTTCTAGAGCTCTTTATTCCACTATTTGGGAAGTCCTCACTTCATTATTATTATTATTATTATTATTTTTAACAGTCCCAAGGTGATTCCAGGGTGCAGCCTTGGCTGAGAACCACTGTCTTTTGGAGAGAGAGCAGCTTCAATCACTTGGCCACTGATGCCAGGCTGCTCTGATGGAGAACGGTGCACCTTCAGGAGCCACCTGTCTCCAGGAGGGTCAAACAGCCTTACCGGAAGTTAGTCCTAATAATATTTCTATGAATAGGAACATCCTTAATAAACATATCCCTGAAGAAATGACTAATGTTCCTAAGTAAGAAATTATAATTATTTTGTTTGTCAAGCATTCACTGACCAGTTCATGAGACAGGCTTAGTTCAGCAATGTGCATGAGTTATTTCATGTGACCCCACAACAGTCCTAGATCTGAGCACCCCCAGTACTAGTTCTCCATACTCTGTCACATGGCCAGTGGGCCTCCTTCCTGAGATCTGGGTCCACGGCCACCTGGCTTGCAGTAGAGCAGGGGACTCAGCCTGGCTGCACACTTGGGGAGCTTTTAAATTCCCATTCCTGGGCCCCATCCCCAGAAAAATTTAATCATAAGGGTAATGGGCCCCAGGCAAGGGTTGATTTTAAAAGCTTGCCTGGTGATCCTAATGGACCAGTTCATTAGATGAGACCCACTGCCGGGGAATTCTTAATTTATGATCAACTAAATAGTGCAAGAAGCCAAGATTCTAATTAAATAACCCTTTACCTGCAAGTCCCTGAGTGAGTAGCAAGGTGGCTGAATGTATAAAAGCCCAGCCCATGGCGAAAGCCCAGTACACAACAGTGGTCCATGTGCTCCACCCACGGGCCATCCTTGCCTTCCCTCCGGTGAGGTCCTGGGGTTGAGGGACATAGAAGCACGAATGCTCCTGATGCACACTTGAAACTGCTTCGTGGCAGGATGGTGCTAATTGGCACCGCCCACTCTCTTCCCAACTAAGCAGAAGGTGGGCTGCTTCGAGAGTGGTCCCAGCTGTCCTGGAGTCCAGAGGGGCTGTTACAGGCTTGCTGATTTCAGGTATGTTGGGGCCCATCAATCCCAAGCCTGCATCTTGCTGAGGGGGTGGAAGCCTTGGGGTTTATTCACACATTTCTTTGTGCAAAACCATGACCTCTGCTGTACCTGACTCCTGGCTGCTTCTTGCTGTGGGGGAGAAAGAGGCTGCGTAGAATGGTTTCTCCCCCATGTGGAGCTTTGTCCTGCTCTGACTTCTCTGCTGTAGTTGGGGGCAACATAGCAGCCTCAGGAGCTAGTGAGTCAGAGGGTCAGTGGGTCCAACCCCATGGATTACCCCAGTAGCAGCTTTGGGTAATTTCTGCAGGAGGGGGTGGGTGTCAGTGGCAAGACGCACCATTTCCGGGCCCCGCCTTCTCCCCCACTGTCCGGCACCACTGGTCCTGCCCAGGATGGGAGGGCAGCGGGGGGAACGGGCTCATCTCCATCCAGGGGCTGCGAGCTGCTCCTCAGCCCTGACTGAGGCCGGCGTAGGAAGGTGCCAGCCTTGCTCCCGATGCTGTGGAATCTGTCTTCCTCTCTGGTGCTGGGAGTGAGCCTTGCTCAGCTCTGCGGGAGAGTGACTGCTCAGAGCACTGCCTCATCAGCGCAAAGAATGAATGAGCCCCTCTCCCCGGTGCATGTCCTAAGGCTGATAGTCCTGTTTTGAGTCCTCCTGAATTCTATGCGGATTCGGGGTTTGTGCCTGATGTTTGACACATTTCCCCTAGAACCACGGAAGGCAGCACCTGAATTGCCCTTGGGGTCACCCAGTCCTGGAATGTCCAAGACGTGTGGGATCACAGGGCTAGATGCATGGGGCGAGCTTCTCCCCCACAGCCCTGTCCAAGGGAGAGAAGCCAGTGCCCCCCACCTGCCATCCCCGTCTTTCAGCTTGTGGGAAGTACAGGGAACTGACCTGGGTGTGGGAGAAGAAGCCGCTGCATGAGGGGAGCTGGAGATCCCGCATCTGACTCGCCTTGAACTACACATGAGGGTCTCACTCAGACACAGAATCTACACCAACATTCTCAAGCTAGGAAATCTCAGTAATAATCATTGTAGTAATAACTTCCCCCAACCCCCAAAATATAATGCGTTCACTAATGCAGGCTACACATGGGTAGGACCCTTGTCTTATTAACTGCCTAACAGGTGCTTTTTAAATATTTGTTGAATGAACAAATAATAAAATAATGGCCGTGGCATGGGTTTGTCGGGACAGACAATCCCAGGCAGTCCTCAGAGTGCAGGTGCTGTGCACCCAGCTGGGAGCTGGCATGGGCCCTGCACACATCTGAGTCACGGCCTCCTAGGTCAGGCTCCATGCACATGGACCTCACAGCTCCTGAGGACACAGGCGCTCATTCTGGGACCAACACAACTCTGTGCCCCACTCCATAGAGGCTCCAACTCCCCTCTCATCCCTCCCCGTCCTTGCGCTCGAGTCCTGGCCAGATATGTGGGCTGGGCAGGTTAGGAAATGCCCAGCATGCAGGTTCTGCTGCTGTGGGCACCCTTGAGGACCCAGTCAGTGGTGCTGTGACTGAGAAGAGCCACGCCCAGCCCCTGGCTGCCTCCTGCCGTCACCTTGAACTTGCCATGAGATCTTAGAGGCTTATCATCTTTGGAGCCCAACAGCTTTCATAGTGTTGCTCAGTTAAATCCATTTGTTTATTTAGAGGTTAAAGACAAACTACTAGGGACACTGGCTGGTCACGAAGTGAACCTTTATAAACTCTGTAGGAATAATTCTGAAGCCTACAGTCAGGGATCTTTCCTCTCTCTCTCTCTCTCCCTTCCTTATAAAATGTGATTTAACTCCAACAATAAACAATAGTAGTTTAACAAAATGTTTAATGCAAGTGCTTTAAAGGGCTAATTCTGTTAGGAAAAATAGCATTGCAAAGGGTTGCACTGGGTAATTGATTATAGCAGAGAATCTCTCACCTGAACGTGTGTGTAACCAAACAGGAATATGCTATAACCATTGTTTTGCCTGTTTTTTAAAAAATTATGATTTAATCACAATATTAGCTGGGCCTACAGGAGAGAGAGAGAGAGAGAGAGAGAGAGAGAGAGAAAACCATTTGGGAACAAATAAAATGTTTCTGCTTGCAATAGAAAATCTTTTTTCCTCTAAATTTCTCTAGGCAATTTTGTCATCTTTATAGCTTATGCCCACTCGAAAACTGACAAAATATTGTCTACTCAGTTTCTAGTTTTTATCTTTAAACCCATAAACTTTTCATATCCTGAACCCAGAGAAAACTGAGTGGGCTACATGGTGCGGCCTCCCTGGGCTGCACCTCTCTCTGCACAGTAGAGTGTCCGGTCCCCGGGCTTGGCCACATCAGTGACAGTGTCTAGGTCCTCCTGGGTTTGCTGGAGCTTTAGGACTGGAGCAGTGCTGATTTGCCTTCATCACCTCCGTATTTCTTTTCTTGCTGGTCCAAACAAATTATTGAAAGCTGAGCCTAAAAATGATCGGAAGCCAAAATATTTTAATATTATACATCCACAAAAGTATAAATAAAATGTACCTTATAGTTTCCCAGTGGATCTTCTATAACACCAAGTTGTTCATAAACAGAAGCCTGAAAAACAAAAATTTCTATTTATTACTATTACTGAAGTTCACAACCTAAAATAAATACACAGATAGCAATGCACACCGGCATAAAGCTTATCCTCAAAGAATATTAAAACTGAATAGCATACTGCATTGATCACCTGCAGACTTTGTCAGAAACATTTATGAATGAGACAGAAAAAAAGCGCAGGTTTTCTTCAGTTCAAACGTAGGCGGACGGGCGCGTCGCAGGCTCACCTCGCAGCTCCCCGTGGCCGCATTAGCGGATCCGTGTCCTCTCCCCCTGACAGGCGGCTGCTTTCCACACGTTTGCCCACGGCCAGGGCAGGTGGCGGACGCTCTCCTCTCCTCAGTGCACCTGAGGAAAGATTTCCAGAAGGTCGTATCCAAACGGCCCTTGTGTGTGAAGCTCTGTTGACCCCACACTCTGGGCTCAGGCACCAGAAACAGGACGGAAACGAGCCGCGCACGCAGCTGGCCCTGCCCGACCCCTGCCCTCCACCTGCCCTCCCCTGCCCGCCCCCTGCCCTGCCCTGCCCGCCCCCT
>NW_007729760.1:134554-170985 GCF_000696425.1 Galeopterus variegatus | reverse complement strand
ACCCCTGCCCGCCCCCTGCCCGTGCCCTGCCCGCCCCCCAACCCCTGCCCTCCCCCTGCCCGCACCCTGCCCACCTGCCCTCTCAGCCAATTTGTGACGGAATTATAGGACGTCAGCATCATAAAGCCTCTCAGAAAGAAGAATTTTGCAAAGGTCATGATTCGCTTCCTTTAGTCTTTCTATTCCTAAAATAGAAGAAATTAAGTGGAAGCCGCCCAGCAGCTTTTCCTCTCCAGGCAACCACGGTCTCCCCAGCAAACACAACCTTTGCTCGGCTCCCAGTTTATGGGCTCAGGTTACTTCTGGTGGCTCAATGTCATTAGTTAGTTGGAGTTAGTGGAAGTAACGGGGCGTCGGAGCTCGGCGGGGACAGGGACAGAGGACGCGGGGGGCTCTGGGCTTCGGTGCCCAGCTGTGTCCGGAAGCCCCTGGGCACTGCCATCCCTCAGCCGCCTACACCAATTCGGGCTGCTCGGGGTCCGGGGGCTGCCTTGGTTTCAGAGGTGCAGGTTCCCTAGCGGACTTGCCCTTGTAGACGCTGCGAGTGTGGCCGGAGGTTCGGATGGAGCAGACGGGTGCTGGGGTGCACGCGGGGGGCTGTGATGCCAGTCATGGCAAGAGGGAGCCGTGGAAAGTCTCGGCCATGGAAAGTGAATCTTCAGCAATCAGGCGTTTCTCTTGCCTCAGTATCTTCAACTGAGACGTGGGGTGCTCAGTGGCTGGACGAGCCCTGATGACATATTAGCAGCTTAAGAATAACACTTCCCTCTCATGGCCGTAGCAGCATTATTCATAAGAACCAAAAGGTGGAAGCAGTTCAAGTCTGCATCTATGGGTGAAAGATAAGCAAAATGTGGTGATGCATCCATTAGGAGGAAATTCTAATACATGCACACACGGATGAAAGTCAAAGACGCTGTGCTAAGTGAAACGAGCCAGTCACAAAGGACATACAGTGTCTGATCGCACCCTGCGAGTTACCTCGACGGTCAAATCCATAGAGACTGAAAGCAGGAGGGCGCCCGCCGGGGCCTGAGGAAGGCAGACGGGCAGGTGGTGATTAACAGGTGCAGCGTTTCAGTCTGGAAAGATTAAAAAAGTTCTGCAGATGGATGGGGTGACGGAGGCACAACCGTGTGAATGCACTTAATGCCACAGAACTGTGCTTAAAAGTGGTTAAAATGGCAAGTTTTATGTTATGTATATTTTACTATAATTTTTTTTTTTAAGTAAAAGAAACCAAAACCTTTCTAATACACACAGCGTGAGAAAAGTGCTCATCTCCGGCCCGGTTCAGATTCTTCGCGTGGGTGAACGCAGAGCAAGCAGCGCTGAGCTCACTGGGGGACGAGGACGTTTGCGGGAATCCTGCCCCTCCGCTGGGAATGTTGGGCAGCTCGGGTAACTTCGCTTCCCTCATTTCTGAGAGTTCGATTAATGTTTGTTGAGTAAATAACTCAGTTTGGATGTGGCAATGAATTGATGTAAAATACGTTAACTCTGGTGACTCACTGCTGGCCTCAGGGCCAACGTTCTGGCTACGAACCAGAAAGTGGCTGGTGAAGAACAAAGGGGTCGGGGAGCCAGGAGAGCATCTCCCAGGCCTCTGGGAACATGATAAGATGTCCCTGCCACAAGAGCAGGACAGACCCAAGGAGCCCCAGTCTTTGGGCTCCAGGCTTTAGACTCCAAGTGGACCCTGCTGTTATTCAGTCCGGGAGGGTGCTGTTGGGAAACGATCAAAGAACACTTTTTAACCATTGATATTCATTTTTAAGACCTGGTTTGAAAAAAATTTGTCACTCATATTTTCTTAGTTTTATATTTTGGTATCTTGAAATAACAAACGTAATTACATTTGTGTGTTAGACTCAGACTAATCTGGGTTTGAGTCCCACTACTTGGCAGCTTTTGAAGCCGGGCAACTTTCTTCAGTAGCATGAGACTCAGTCTCCTAATCTGTTAAATGTAGATGACAACAACCTCCCAGACGTTTCTGTCTGGATTAAATTAGGTAATGTATGTAAAACACATAGCCAAGTTCCAGGTGATTAGGAGGGACCCAGTAAATGTTAGTTCCTTCTCGGGCTCAGGTTTTGAGGTCAACAATATGGTTGTGTCTGTTTTTCTACACACCTACGATACGACAATTTTCTCAGCATTTCCTACTCACCTTCCATCTGTACTTTTTGTTAGAATTAAAAAAATTATACCTCCTTAAAACAAGAAATTTATTCTTCAGCAAACTCAATCTGCATTTTAGTATATATTTTCCATTTTGCATTTTAAATTCCCAGTGAGGTATTTCCAGTACCAGACACCTAAGCACAGGGAATCTATCTGCTCACTTTTGATGTCTGAATACTTGAGTATAGGAAAAGAATTTTCATTCACCAAATCTATCTCTGTCACCTAGGCAATCAGAATTGTCCTCTCATGCAGGTAACTCTCAATCAGGTGACGGTTCTATAAGGGTAAAAAAAAAAAATGAATTTTTCTGTTGCCAAAAGAAAAATACATTTGCCCCTATTTATTTTCTTAGAGCATTTTATTGACAAAATTTGTCTTTGTAAATCTTTTCTCTGTCCCTTTGATATGTGTATTTTATGATTTTTTTTCTTTTTGACTCTTTTCTCCTGCTCGGGGTTTGCCTAGGCCTTGGCTTCTGTGTGCTTCTACGTGTCTGTCTGTCTGTCTGCCTCTGTCTTCCTACTATCCTCTGTGTGCCTGCCCACCTGTCTAACCTCCAGCATGCATCTCAAAGACCATAGATATATTGATGTCTCTCCACTTCCAGGCCAACACCACAGGATATAATTTAGACTTTTCCTTTTTTGTATTTGTAATTTCCTTTTTCAACAGTGAGAAACCTGGGATGCATTATCTTCAATATATTTATTTACTCATTACAGAAGATTAGAATAGACCGAAAGTAGTTTGAGGATTTCTTTCTATGCCACTGTGAAAAACAAACCTGTTAACTTTTGTCCAATATTTTTTACAGTTGTTTTAAAGGTAGGATTTACTTGCAATTAAATGTAAAAAACTTAAATGCTTAATTCTATGAGTTTTAACAAACGCATGTATTCATGCCACTACATCCCCATTAAGACATAAAATAATTTCATCACCCTAGAAAGTTTTCTTGTGCTGTTTCCAACCCAGTCTTCTTCCATAGATGAGTTTTACCTGATGTAGGTCTTTATATAAATTCAGTAACTCAGGAAGTTTCTCTTTTGTGTCTAGCTTCTTTCACTAAGAATAAAGTCTGTGAGATTCCTCCCTGATGGTGCCTGTGTCAGTAATTCATTTGTTGCTGAGTAGTGTTCTATTATGTCACAGTTTGTCTCCTATTAAACATTTGTTTACAGTTTTGGGTTATTATGAATATAGCTGCTATGACATTTTTGTATAAGTCTTTTTGTGAACATTTATTTTAATTTCTCTCGAGTAAATACATAAAAGTGTAATTACTAAGGCACAGTGCAGGGGCATGCTTAGTTACATAAGAACCTGATAGAACTTTTCTGTAGAGATAGTGTAACAGCCCACCTCGGTGAATAGTCAAAGATAATTAGCCTTAAACGAGCTATCGAGTAACTTGCAGCTTCCAGCAGAATGCCAGCTGTAAAAAGTTTCTTTCTGTAACTTTAATGGGCAGTGTAGTTCTTGAGAAAAGGCTGCAGACCTTGGTGCTTAGAAAGAACAAAGAAAATAAAAGCAGACCAGTAATTTACAGAACTAAACGTTCTTCCTCTGAAGCACATCTGGCCAGGAGCTTGACAGCAGTTGTCCAGCTTGTCGGAGGCAGATGACACCTGCAGTCAAGGATGGATGGAGGACTCACAGAATTGGATGGAAGAGTTACAGAACCAGCTCTGAGACAGAGAAAGCCCGCAACTGGCGAGATCTCAAACAGCGTCTTTCTGATGGGACGACATCCCCACGTCGTTTCCCACACTCTTCCCTTTAAAACCCTTGCCGAGGCTCTAAGCCTCCGGGATAGTTTACAGCTGACCTGTCTCTCAGGTTGTGCTTCCTGACAATAAAGCTTCCAAATCTTGCACTGACGTTGGCCTCTTGAGTTCTTTCTGTCTGGGCAAAGGAGTGGCCATGCTTGGTTGCCGGTTTCAGCTTGATGAACCAGCTAGGAGATCACGCCCGCCCCCACCCCCCACCCCCGGGTGGCCTGGGCTTCCCCGGATTCCAACGGCTAGGGCAGTGAGCCACGGAAGCATGCTTGGCCGGTGTAATCATGCTTCTGGGGACTGCCTTGTACCAAACAGAGAACCTGCCACTCTTGGAAAGTGGGCCCTGCAGCAGAGATTCTGGGACTTTCCCAAAAGTGGCCACCAGGACCTTCCATCCTGAGGATATCCCCTGCCTCTCAGCCACAGCACCGGCTGCTGTTTTCACTTCATTGATGAAGGTGAAGATGATAGAGAGGGGCTGATGAGCCCCCAGGATCAGGCAAGTCCACACTGGTGTGCACACCTGCAGATGGTGGCCCCAGGCGTGAGTCAAGACTTCCAGGGGCCTTTTACTGATCAGTCTGTGCATCTGGGAATATTTCGTCTGGGTGCTTTATTTGTGTGCTTTGACTACGTCTGTGTCTGCCTGTCATGTCAGAAACCCAAAGTGGCTTAAATCTTTCCTTGTCTGTTGACCTCCAGGTCACTAGGACAGAAGGCCGATGTGTGGGAATTGCTCCTCGAGGGTGGCAGTTTTACCATGGGAAGGGAGGAAGGATGGTAAACAAACTCACTGGGAGGAATTTCTCACGTTGGTGGACTTACACAGAATGATTCACTTCCATGGGAGCTTTCTGGAGGACTGGCAGTTTCATCAGTTGTTTTTAGTGGTTAATAACTATTTGCATCAGGATCTCCACTCTCTGGCCAAGGTTCTAGCGATGCCTATGCCCGCCCATTATCCAGTATGTCATTTGGATCAGGAGGGTAAACTTGTAGACATCCTAGAAGTGCGGAATTCTCACCGAGGGAGATTGGCTCTCTCTTTGCACAGCTTGGTGCCTGCCTCTGTCCCACGTCCCACATGTCCTGCCACCCACTGTGGGTGTTTGGAGTCAGTACCATGTACTCCAGGTAAGTGATCTCACCTGGGTCAAGAAGTGTGATGTCTGTGTTCCTATCAATCACAAAAGACTTCCTTTAGGCAGTTGGCACCATAGGTTAGACTGGAGCTCCCTGGTGGGGTGAGGCAAGAGATTCCTTCCTAAAATGTGTCATCAGCCAAGGAATTTAAAAAATATGGGAGGATATCTGTCTGTTCCATCCAAGAGAGTCCTTTGGGGCAGCTATTAACTAAGTGGTCTAATTTTAGCAGTCCCCCATCAGTAAAAAGAAACTGCTTTTCTTTCTTTTTTTTAAAAAATTAATTTATTTTTTATTTTAATTTATCAATATACAGTGTAGTTGATTTTCATGTTCCTTTACCGATTCCTCCCCCCACCCGATCAACATCATATCTGTTCACTTGTCTTAACAAGTTCAAGGAATTGTTGTGATTGTTGTGTCTTCTCCCCACCCCACCCCGCCCCACAGTTTGTTTGTACATTTATTTATTTATTTATTTATAGCTCCCACAAATAAGTGAGAACATGTGGTATTTCTCTTTCTGTGCCTCACTTATACTTAATGTAATTTTTTGTAAGTCCATCCATGTTGTGGCAAATGGTAGTATTTTGTTCTTATTTATAGCTGAGTAGTATTCCACTGTGCAGATATACCACATTTTCCGTATCCACTCATCTGATGATGGACGTTAGCGCTGGTTCCAACTCTTGGCTATTGTAAAGAGTGCTGCGATGAACATTGGGGAACACGTATACCTTCGACTTGATGATTTCCATTCCTCTGGGTATATTCCCAGCAGTGGGATCGCTGGGTCATATGGTAGATCTCTCTGTAATTGTTTGAGGAACCTCCAAATGATTTTCCATAAAGGCTGCACCATTTTGCGGTCCCACCAACAGTGTATGAGAGTTCCTTTTACTCCACAACCTCACCAGCATTTATCATTCTCAGTCTTTTGGATTTTAGCCATCCTAACTGGGGTGAGATGGTATCTCAGTGTGGTTTTGATTTGCATTTCCTGAATGCTGAGTGATGTTGAGCATTATTACTGAAATGTAATACAGTATGGCCAGTGTATGTGTGCATTGGCTTCTGAGGGAAAGTAGCCATTGAATTATCATACCATATTCCAATTAGAATTGTTTTGCCAGAGACCAGGAAAGTGGGTTGAAATACCTTATATGCAAGCTTTTATGTCACTGCATAATCAGGAGGCTCAGAAAGAGGTTTTTTTTTTTTTGAAAAAACTCAAAACCACTGATAGAGGATACTGAACGAGCTGAGTAATGCGAGGTGAAGGATCAGCATTTGCTGGAGGCATTGAATCCAGCTCAACAACCACCTGACTTTGCCCCAGCACCTCTTGATCCTGAACCAGGACCTTCAGATGGATCTGAAATGCCCCTCTACCCTCCCTTACCACATGAAGAGCCTCTCCCAGGGGAAGGGGCCAGCACCCCACCTGGTTATTGTCAGGTAACTGAAATGGTCTCTCCTTCTAAGACCTCACAGGGCACCCAATTTGGCCAAGGTGCATACCCATGTCGAGCGGGATAAATTCCTTTGAGACAATTTCCAGCTGGAGGATTGAATGCACAGGGACAGTGAGCAGGGTACTTCTGGTCTTATACTCCCTTCTCCACCCCTGACTACACAATTGGAGAAACGCCCCTTATAGAGATGATCCTCCTAGGATGACTGATCTCTTCACTAGCACCTTTGTTACTCATCCTCCTATGTGGGCAGATGTACAAGTTCTGATGAAGATCATGTTGACCGATGGTGAGCGGTGACTGGTAATTGATAAGTCTAACGAGGAGGCACACCACTTCCATGATGAGGATCCAGGAGGTTCCACAGAACCCCCAGGGGCAATTCCAGTAGTGGACCCTCCTGGGACCCAAATAATGGGGGAACGGGGAGACCAGACCACTATAAGAGATGCATTCTGGCAGGACTCAGGGAAGATGTGCCAAAACAGACAAGCTCGGAACAAGATCCAGGAACTGCAGCAAGGGGCTACAGAAAACCCTGCACCGTTTTTAGAAAGAGTATATGAAGCATACAGAAAGTACTCAGATGGGATCTAGCAGCTCCTGAGAATGAGAGGATGGTTAACGTGCCTTCTATTGGCCAAAGCACCCTGGATATCTGGAGGAGGCTGCAGAAGCTGGAGCAAGCTGTGGGGCGGGATCCCTCTCAGCTAGTGGAAGTGGCGTACAGGGTATTCAATGCCAGAGAGACTCACAGCCTGAACAAGCCACCATCTTTCTAGAGACCGTGACCAAGAGGAGTAACAAAAACAGCAAAGCAAGGGTGGCCAGGGAGCAGAGAGAGAGGCACTAGGGGGTAATGAATGTGCCTATTGTTGTGAAGGACACTGGAAACACAATTTCCCAAAGGAAAAAGGAAAAGGAAAGTAAAAAGAAAGGGAAAAGCACAGAGCAGATGATAGAACAGAGCTGTGGCTCTGACGAGGAATGAGGAGGCCTGGGGGCTCCCTAGGCCTGAGAGCCCTCAAGAGCCCTGGGTACAACTGACTATGGGGAGACAATGAATTGACTTTCGTGCAGACACTGGGGCCACTTTTTCTGTTTTAAATACCAAACTGGCTCATAACTCACAGCAAACTATGCTGGTAGCAGGAGCATCTGGTAAAATGCAACAAAAGACAATTTGCATCGAGGGGATACAGTGCTGAAGCACATTTTCTTGTATGTGCCTGAGTGCCCTATCCTGTCACTTGGAAGACATTTGATCTTTAGACTAGATGCCCAGGTGTCCTTTCCTAAAAACCAGCAGCTTCAGATGCAAGTACCCCCTGAACAGGTGCTACAACTGCAGATGCTGCTCCTGACTAGAAGGACCCCAAGAGGAGCCACTGCCTCCTGAGGTCTATGAACCAGTGAATGAGCAGGTCTGGGTTGATGGGATGCCTGGACATGCAATCAATATCCAACTGCTATCAGTTAAGTTAAAACCTAATGGTGGCACTCCAAAGAAAAAATGATATCCTCTAAAAAGGAGGGCATTAGAAGGGATTCAGTCAATCTTGCAAAATTTCCTAAAACATGGACTCATTAGACCTTGTCAGTCATCATACAATATCCCCATCCTCCCAGTAAAGAATCCTCATACTGGGGAATGCTGCTTTGTACAAGATTAATAAGCCATAACTGAAATCATTCAAGATCTCTATCCAACAGTACCTAATCCATACACCTTACAGACAGCAGTTCCTGGAGATTATATCTGGTTTACTGGGCTAGACTTGAAGGATGATTTGTTTTTCATCCCCGTAGACGAGGAGGCTCAATTAATGTTTGCCTTTGAGTGGCAAGACCCAGAGACTAAGACTGTTTTCCAGTAATGTTGGACGATGCTTCCCCAAGGATTCAAAAATTCTCCGACTTTGTTTAGGGAGGCCCCAGCACAAGATCTAAGATGACTGCAGTTAAATGAGGGTCACCTCTTACAATATGTGGATTATTTATTGTTGGCCAGTCCCACTTACGAAAGGTGCTTAGAAAGCACAATAACTGTTTTATTTTATTTTGTTTTACCTTTTTTAAAGATGACCGGTAAGGGGATCTTAACCCTTGACTTGGTGTTGTCAGCACCACACTCAGCCAGTGAGCGAACCGGCCGTCCCTATATAGGATCCGAACCCGTGGCCTTGGTGTTATCAGCACCGCACTCTCCTGAGTGAGCCATGGGCCAGCCCCACAATAATTGTTTTAAACCATCTAGGACAACGTTGATACAATTTATCTGCTAAGCAGGCTCAGATACACAAAAGGTCTGTCACCTCTCTGGGATTCCAGTTACCGGATGGACAGATAAGCCTTTTAGCAGGAAGAAAACAGGCTACAGAAGCCATCGAGGCCCCCACAAACCGCTGCCAGTCGTGGCAGTTTCTGGGAATGGCTTGATTCTGTCCAATCTGGATACTTAATTATGGACTTATAGTAAAACCTTTATATGAGGCTTCAAAAGGGCTAGGTTCAGAGCCCCTAGAATGTACTAAAGAATGCCAGCAAGACTTTGAGAACCTAAAAGGGAAACTGATGTCAGCACCTGCCCTCAGCTTACCAAACACCCAAAAGCCCTTTAAGTTATATGTACATGAGAGGCAAGGCCTCGGGCTGGGAGTCCTCCTCTAGATGCCCAGGGGTGTGCCCCAACCTGCTGCCTGTTTCTCGAAACAGCTGGAGCAAACATCCAAGGGATGGTCTGCATGTTTGTGTACAGTGGCAGTCACCCGTAATATCTTACAGGGAGCTGAGAATTTCACTTTGGGCAAACAGTGGCCATATAGGTTCCACATCAGGTATTGACATTAATTGAACAGAAGGGAGGGTACTGGCTGACAACAGGTCAAATGGGGAAATACCAGGCCATATTATTGGACAATCCCAGCATGAGTTTGCATACCACCTCGGCACTCAACCCTGCTACCTTTCTACCCATGTCTGACTAGAGTGCCCCTAACAGCACCAGTGTGTTGAGATGTTGGATCTAGTCTACTCCAGTAGGCCTGGCCTAGCTGATCAACCACCAGCAGATCTGGAGTGGGAACTCTTTACAGATGGTAGCAGCTTCAGGGGTGACATCACAGGTATGCAGTGGTCACCCAAAGCCAGGTGACTGAGGCCTGCCTCCTCCCTGCTAGCACCTCTGCTCAAAAGGCTGAGCTGATTGCCCTGACCAGAGCCATGAAACTTTCCAGAGGGAAGAATGCAAACCTTTGCAGGAACTCCAGGTATGTTTTTGTGACAGTACATGCACATGGGGCCATCTGGAGAGAAAGAGGCTTGTTAACCTCAGGAAATAAGGATGTAAAATATCCTAATGAAATTCTAACACTTCTGCAGGTCGACAGCTGGCCCAAGTAGCCATAAGCATTGCCCTGGACACCAAAAGGATAAATCTCTGATAATTCTGGGCAATCAAGTGGCTGATGAAGCTGCAAAGAGAATGTATGCACAGGGAGTCCTTGTCCCTCACGTAGACCTGTCAGAGTTTACACATAAGTACACTGAACAGGACAGTAGAAGAGCTCAACAACGGGGCTTCACCAGTACAGAACCCTCCGCTAAATGAAAAACAAATGCACATGGGTCGGTGCTAATTCCAGAGACACTTGTGTATCCAATAGTAAAACATCTACATGAAGGGACTCATTATGGTAGAGATGTTCTGATGAAATACATGAGACCACACCTGAAGGGAACACACTCGAGGAAAACTGCAATAAGTCACTGAGAGGTGTCAGATTTGTGCCAAAAATAATCCTGAAATTGAGGTGCACTCTATGCAGGAAGGGGTGCCATATGAAGGCATTGATCCCTTTGAGGATTGGCAGATAGACTTTACCCAAGTGCCGAAGTCCACAGGAAATCTGAAGTATTTATTAGTCATGGTGGAAACCTTTTTGGGATGGGTGGAGGCTTTTCCAATGAGGACTGAAAAAGCTACAGAAGCAGTGAAAGTTTTACTTAAGGAAGTAATTCCTAGGTTTGGCCTGCCTAGCACTCTGCAGAGTGACAACAGACCAGCATTCATGTCTGAAATAACACAAACTCTAAGTCAAGCATTACAAACCAAGTAGAGGCTACATGCCTCCTGGAGATCTCAATCTTCAGGAAAAACAGAGAAGATGAATCACACTTGGAAGAAGACAGTGACAAGGATTTGTCAGGAAACCTATTTAAAATGATAAAAGGTTTTACCACTTGCACTGTTTCATGTCAGGATGGTACATAGAAGTGGGTTAAAATTGAGCCCTTTTAAAATTACTTGTGGGAGACCATTTCAGGCCAGGTAGGGAATGTCAAGCCCGGATTTAGAAAAGGAAACCCTTATTAAACAGTAGGTAGTACAATTAAATAAAATACTAAATAATGTACACCAGTTTGCTCTAGATCAACTTGTCCAGCTGAAGAGCCCCTGCACCCTTCCTGGGCAGGAGAACAGGTGCTTCTACAAACCTGGGGAGCAGAAGGCCCAGAGCAGCTGAGAGGGAGACGGGAAGGGCCTTATGATGTTTGATGAACAACCCATTCTGCCTTAAAGTCAGCAGGAATAAAGGCATGAATCTCTCATTCAGGAACTATGAAGGTGCCTCCTGTAGAGAATTTGGACAGAGAAGATCCTGCCTCAAGACAGAAGTGGCGCTGTAGCCCTGCGGAAGGCCTCAAGGGTGGAAGAGAACTAATAAAACATGGAAATTTTAACTTCGTCTGTTATATGCTTTCTCTTCTTTCCTAACCACGTTTATCCTTGGAAAAATAATGCTTTAGTTAGAATTTCTCCAACTATTGCCTCTACCGTGAATGCTTCACACTGTTGCATTTTGTCACCCCAAACTGCATTTGGTGGGGGACCACTCAGACCCATTCGTCATGCCAGCTTTCAACTTTTCCCAATAGTTTTTCAGGCCTCCAGTGAGACACTGTTGGGTAAGGCTAATGACACAGCCAAATCTGGGTGTTTCATGTTTCATAATAACCCTCCTTATTCCAAGTAAAGGGCTATACATTACCCCACTTTGGGAAACTGTTCCTATCCAGTGGATAAAACCGTTGCCTCTTTACTAGCTGGAATCCCTCTGAACAAAACCAGGGACAAGCGTTCTATACACATGTGAACTATTTGTATAGCAAACCCTTATCTTGGTGGTATTTGGCCTTCCACACACGCTAGGAGAATGGTCCGGACGCCGCCTCCCCTTTTATGTCAAGCTTATTATCAGTTAGACTCAACACCAGGCTCTGTAATCAATAGTTTATGCTGTGTGCACATCAACACCTCTTCAGAGGCTGAACTCCATCTGGAAAAAAATCAGACAACAAGCTACTTGGCCACAACAAGTACAGGGAGCTCAAGGTTTTAAGGACTGGTTTTCTTGTCTATTTTCTCGGACCCCTTTGAGAATCGGAGGACTTTTAAATGGCATTCTAAAATTGGAAATTTTACCTGTTCTTTTGGTAGCCGTGGGCGAACAGATAACCCCTACCCAGCTTGTGGGAGCTGGACAACATTCACACTCAAGGATGAATGAGAGAATGACAGGATCAGATGAAAGAGTTACAGAACTGGCTCCGAGACAAGAAAGCCTGCAACGAGCGAGATCCCATACAGCAGCTTTCTGATGGGACTGGCTTCCTGCTTTTGTTTCTCACACTCTTCCCTTTAAAAATCCTTGCTGAGGCTCTGAGCTTCCAAGACAGGTTTATAGCCAAACTGTCTCCCAGGTTGCACCTCCTGACAGTAAAGCTTCCAAGCCTCGCATCAAGTCTTATTTCTGGGTGAAAGAGTGGCCATTCTTGGTTGGTGGTTTCAGTAGTACCAATTCGCACTCCTAACAACAAAGTTTGAGGCCTCCAAATTCTTTCCAGCGTGTAGTGTTGTCAGGCATTTTAATTTTAGTCATTCTGATAGGTGTGTAATTGTGATTTTCATTTACACTTCTCTGATGGCTACTATTGTTGAATGCTTTCTCATGGGCTATTACTGGTCACTTGCGTATCTTCCTTTGGGGTGTCTGTTCAAACTATTTCCTATTGGATTGTTTGTCTTTTTATTGTTGATTGGTAGGAATTCTTTATATTTTCTGGAAATAATCCTTTATCAGATAAATGTTTTGCAAATATTTTCTCCCAGTCTGTGGTTTGGAAATTACCAGAAACTCATGCTAATTCAATCACTTTAAAATGAGATGAAATCCAAACAAAAATGGGAAGGAAATTAGACCTCTATAGGAACACACAACATAATAAGACTCTTTTAAATGAATGTACACTGTATTCTCTCAAGAACAGAGATCACAGTTTGCTGGAGTACAAAAGAAGTTGAAAGCAGAAAACAGTCACATGGGCCAACCCCGTGGTTCACTTGGGAGAGTGCGGTGCTGGGAGCACAGAGGCCACAGGTTCGGATCCTATATAGGGATGGCCAGTGTACTCACTGGTTGAGCGCAGTGTGGGTGACACCAAGCCAAGAGTTATGATCCCCTTACCAGTCACATAAAAAAAATGAAAAAAAGAAAAGAAAACAGTCGCATGGAATTCAACTGTTTTCAAGACAAATCATCTGCAGGCCTCATTGTCCTGGGTATATATTTTAAAGTAAGTTATAAATATTCTATTTCTATTTTACTTAATCAACCATATATTTTGAATAGACATTTTAAATGTTTGATTTTTGGCTATATAATATTATGAGTAATTTCCTGGTTTTTCCAAGTTCTGAATTCACAATACTTTTAAACTTGTCAGAGATATAAGGAGCATTTTAAAATTTGGCTCCTGCAGGCTGCCTCCTATCTGACAGAAGGCAGGAGCATGCCTGGGGACCATAGCCCCCACCATTGCCACAAACACTGCTTCCAGGCAGGTGGCCAACAACGGCCACTGCCACAGCCACTACTGCTACAAGGGCAGCTTGCCACAATGGCAGCAGCCACAACCACCATGCAGGCGGTCTGCTGACCACTTGACTGCACTGACACAAGGAGAGTCACCAGCAGAGTCCAGAAAAAAGAGGAGGAACTCTCGTCAAAACCCACTCCAGAGTAATAGAAGAAGCAACTGCTCTACCAGATGACCAGACATCAATGTAGATATACTCCAAATACTAAAACAAAACAAACAAACAAACAAACAAAAAACCACCCAAGAAAATATGACACAAAGGAATACAGTAATTCTCAAATACTAGTACCCATAGAGCAGGAAACCCTTGAAATGACTGAAAAGGAATTTTGAGCAACAATCTTCAGGAAACTCAATGAGCTACAAGAAGATTCAGACAATGTAATGAAATGAGAAAAAGTATCCAAGATACGAAGGAAGAAATTCACAAAAAGATTAATACCTTATAAAAGAATACAGCAGAACTTTTGGAACTGAAAAGCAGCATGTTAGACCAAGCAGAAGAAAGAATTTCAGATCTCAAAGATAGTCTTTTTGAAATAACCCAGGCAGGCAAAAAAAAAAAAAAAAAAAAATAGATAAATAAAAAATTTTTAAAAAAGAAAGAGAAAAAGAAAAATGAATTTAAAAAATGAAGAAAATCTAAGAGATCTAGCAGACAACCTTAACTGCACAGACATCTAAATCATGAGTGCTCCAGAAAGGGAGAAGAAAGGAAAAGTCATGGAAAACCTATTCAATGAAATAATAATGGTAACTTCCCAGATATAGGGAGTGACATGGACCTTCAGATGCAGGAAGCCCACGGATCACCAAACAGATCGAATCCAAAAAGATCCTCTCTGAGACACGTTACAGTCAAACTGGCAAAGCTCAAAGACAAAGGTAGAAAACTGGTTTCTATTGTCTTACGTAAAAAGTAAACAGAGCCTATACTTCCCCTATAATCATTTTCCAAAGAGTAAATGTAGTTTGCCATCTATAAGAGACAATAAAATTAGGATCTTCAAATCTCTAAAATTTCATTTGTTGCTTAGCACATTTTGGTTGAATAATGGGTTGTTTATATCTTAAAAAGCTACAGTCCTAAAACTTTTTGCATTTCCTTTGCCTACCAAGACTGAAGTATAGCTTGACCTCTAAACACAATAAAGAATCAGGTCACAGCAGAATTATAACAAATATTTTATTGATAGTAGAATAAATTTATTGTTCAGGAGTAAAGAAAGTATACCCTTATTTTTCTTCTTCTTTCTCGTATTAGATTATTGCATCCTGGGCAAAGGAATTTTACTTAATTTTAATCTAAAGGAGAAATGTTCACTTCTATTAACACAGAGATTGATAACCTCACTAGGCAGAGCCAAGCACTGTTCCTGTCCAGCTGAATTCACGTTTACAGTGATGATTCAGGGTTTAATAGGATTTTCTTCTGCCACTCCAAAATCTGAACATGATAAGCTTCCCATCAAAGTCCAGAAACCTCGTTGCCTATTCTATGAAAGGAAAATAAATATAACCTTGGTTCTCTAATGGCTTCTTTGACTTATCAATCAGTGAACAGCTATTGAGTTAAGACAGTGTCCTATTATTGTTTTTAAAAACTATTAATGATGAAACTTAATATAGCACTGTTGTGTGGCCATCCTTGGAAGTTTAGTTTCACAGCATTCTATGAATGTGCCAAGAAGAGAGGACCTGGGGGCATCTTATTTCCATAGCCCCACGATAATAATTGTGCAGAGGAAAGAAGAAGTAAGTGAATATATAAGTACAGTTTAGGAATGACATCTGATGGGTGATTATGCCTAAATTCATCTGGGACCAAACACTATGAAGTATACTTTAAAGGATGAACTTATTACAAATAAGAAGAAAAGTGTTAATCATGGAAAGACTTTCTATCTCTTTTCTAGCATGTAAAAAGATTAGAAGTCACCACCTCCTCTTTACAAAATAAAGCTAGATGTACTGAAAATCAGTGACTTTTCTTGGACTCACCAGAAAACTGACGTTGAAGGGTAAACTGCCAAAGCCTAGAATCTGGAGAGACAGGTGAATCTAGAGAGTCCCAGATCTGTTTACCTGGAGAAGAAGCTGCTCGAGCCATAACTGATAGGTACATTTAAATGATACTTCTGAGACATGGCTGGAGGCCGAGTGTGGACTCGCCCAAGAGTGAGAAACTGGTGGCTGTAGTCTTAGAAGATCCCATCCTTTTGTGGGCTTTACCTCCAGGAATCCCACCAAGTTCTCTCAGTGAATGAAGATCACAGGAAGACCCACAGGGCTCTGGCAGTAGAAGTGAAGATGAACCATTGTGAAATACACCCAGAGAGTTTCCCACAACTCTGCCCACTCTGCAGGAGAAAGACTTCACCAGAGCCTTCACACAGCTGGCATGGGGGCCTTACTCACACTCCAGTCCCTTCTGTCCTTCCTGTCTCACCTCGGAGTGGAGCCTAGTCAGAGATTTAAGGAAATCGCTTAGAAACACTGCATCCAGGGAAAGGAGAAATGGGTAGCAGAAGTAAAAAGCTTATAGCAGAGGAAATATACTTGGGAAGGTCACAACCCAGAGATACAAGCCAACTAGAGACTGAGACATAGTCATAAGGTTAGAGACCACTCTCTCACCTCCACCCCTGAACACCACACCAACAGGGCTCCAGAATTATAACACTGGATTACAGCTGAAAGAGCTCCCAGAAAAACTCTCTGTGAGAATCTTACTTAAGGGAGTCCAAGGTTTTTATTTTATTTTATTTTTTTCCTTTTTGTCTTTTTTCGTGTCCGGCAATGGATCGCAACCCTCAGTGTCGCGCCCGTACCGGACCGGGACCGGCAACGGGATCGCAACCCTCGGTGCTGCGCCCGCACCGCACTCAGCCAGTGAGCGGGAACCGGTCTGTATGTGGGATCTGACCCCTCGTCGGGAGCGCCGCCGCGCTCCCAAGTGGCGCACTGTGGCAGTGCGCCACCGGGCCGGCCCAAAGGTTTTTAACAGGGAAAATAAGAACAAGAACAGCAGAGTTGAAGCTGCTGGCACCTACAGCCGCAGCAAACCTGAGACAGCCCAGCGCCCAGCAAGGTGGCATAAATCCTCACTCTAAAGGCCTGTTTACCTTATCAGCTTCTATTACGTGACACGACATGTCCAGCTTTCAATGAAAGGATTGCACGTCATGGCAAAAGGCAAGAAAAAAACACAGAATAAGGAGACAAAGCAAGAATCGGAAAAAGGCTCCAAAATGGCACATATTTCAGAGTCATCTAGAGGGAATATGAAGTAACTAGGATGAATGTGGTAAGGGCTGTAATGGAAACAATAGACAGCATGCAAGATACAGACGGATGATGCAAGTGGAGAGTTGGAAACTCTAACAAAGAATCAAAGGAAATGCTAGAAACAGAGAACACAGTGACAGGAATGAACAGTGAATGCCTTTGACAGGCTCATCGTTATCCACAACATGTGAGAAAAGCATCAGTGAGTCTGAAGATTCGTCCACAGAAATTTTCCGAACTGAAATATGACCATAATCTATTGTGGGAGACCAAAGCATGCCGCTGCGAAGTGTCCTCCCGTGGCATATTGCAAGGTGGCTCTTCAGAGAATTGGCAGACACAGGAATATCTCCAAAAAGCTGTTCTTTTGTTAAAAAAAAAAAGAAACAAAACAAAACTATTTACCTGAGTATAGTACACAGGGGATGCAAGAGACTTTCTCGGAGATGTCCTTATCAGCCTAAAGAGGGATCTGGGAAAGTCACACTGAGGTCCAGCAGAAGCTAACCCCAGGCTGCCACCAGCCTCCCTTCACATTCCTCCCCTCACGCGCCCATCGCATGTCACCAGCACCCTCTAGAGGCCCCACGGTCCCCTTTCCTTTCTGCATAGTATAAAAACTTCAGTCATCTGATCCTTCTTTGAGTCTTATATTTTGGGAGTCTCCTGTCTATATGCATGTAATAAATTTGTATACTTTTTATCCTGTTAATCTGCTTTCAGTTTATTCCAGAAACTCAAATTATCAAACCTTCAGTGGGTACAAGGAAAGTTCCTTTTGCCCCTACAAAACTCACAACTTGTTGCTGAATTAAGCTCTTGGGTCCCAAAGCATAGAAATGAACAATGTACCCAGCAGTAAAGCAAGCAATGCTTTATTAAAAGAGGAGATAAACTTATGCATAACGGGATTCGCTGCAGAGAAGTTAGCCTCCCGAGGGGAGCCGTTCACGGTCCTTCATAGGGAAAGGTGGCAAGGGGTGCAGGCCAGCATCGACATTCTGTGCCCCTGGAGGTGGCCCATCCCGTTCTTCCAGGTTGTGTCGTGGGTGCATGGTTAGATCAGTCCTTGCGCCTGCTCAGTAGGGCTGAGATGGTGGTGTTGTTCATTGTCATCACCTCAGGAAGGTCATTGTAGCGGTCACCTTGAACTCTTGAAGGGGTCTTAAGGCTAATCTGTAACTTAATTTTTATAGTTATGGGAAAGGAAAGAATCTACATAAGAATGTTTTAAACAAAGACAACAGTTATATTTTAGCAAGCCTTGGGGAAGGGGTTTTGCAGCTCCGTGAACATCTGTTTACCTCTTATATCTCAGTCATTTTATCAGGGCAGGCCGTGGAGCAATCATGTGCCCTGGGGAGGGTCTCGTGGCTGAGGAGAGGAAAGGTAACAAAGCGTCCTCTGCAAGGAGAAGGGAGTCACTTTGGTTCACAGGCCTCGCCCTGTTCCACCTCAAAGTGAGCATCATGTGAGAAGAGAGAGAGAAAGGAGTAGAATAAATATTCAGAGTAATAAGGGTTGAAAATTTTCCAAAATTAATGAAAGACACCAGACTACAGATTAATGACAGATACCGAATCATAAGTCAGAGAACACGCAGGGGGATAAATGCAAAAAACAAAACAAACAAGCCCCACATACGTAGAATGTGATAAACTGCCCCAAACTAAAGACAAAGGGACACTCTTGAAGGAAGCCGGGCGAGGGTGGGCAGGGAGGGAAAGAAACAACACACTTAACATAGGTGAGAACAATGGAAACCTGCAGGGGATTTCTTGTCCGAAACCTGGCAAGAAAGAAGATAATAGAAGAAAATATGTATAAAGTTTTGGGAGAAAGAAACCACGAAACTTGAATTCTATATTTAGAGAAATTATTCTTCAGAAATGAAGGAAAAAGGAAGATTTTCACAAACAACAGCTGAGGAAAGGTGTGGCCAGCAGACCTGCCCTGAAAGAAATGATAGAAGTTCTTCAGGGAGAAAGAAAATAAGGTAGGCCAGAAACTCAGCTCTACATAAAGAAGAAAAAGCACTGGGAAATACAGAAATGAAGGTCAAATAAAATCCTTCATCTTTCTTAACCTTACTGATTTAAAAGATAACTTTTAAAAGTAACAGTGACAAGGGACTGAGTTAACAACGTCCTGCTGTAAGGTGTGCAGGAGACTAGAATGTGCCACCCCGGAACGCGCCTCTCTGGCATAAGGAATAGTTTGATTGAGTATTTTGAGAAAATGCAGACACAGGAGAAGCTCTGAAAACAGAGCAGAAGTTGCCTTTTATAAGGGGAATTTACATCAATAAAGGAAACCTCCCCTTGGAGGGGTGTCTCTGCCTCTGTACGGGCAAGCGGAGGGTGATGTGTCACCGTCTGCTGAGGAGAAAGCACTGACCTGAGTCTGCAAAACAAACCGCGGCCTTGTCTGCCTGGCTTTCCGTGGCCACCTCCCCTCTGCCATCCTCCCCAACACCTTTCTCCATGTATCTTGAAGATGGTATTTAAACCTGAACTCAGAGCCACCTCTTTGAGATTTTGTTTCCACAGTTAAAAATATATATTGCAAACTTAGGCAAATCTCAAAACTTTTTAAAAAAATGATGCGCTAAAGATTTTTTTTTAAAGATACACTGAAAGAGGCACTAAAAGAGCAGATTAAATGGAATAATATAAAATGCTCAGAGAAGGCAGAAGAAGCAGGGGAAACTTTAATTGTGCAGATTCCCATTGTAATGTTTATATTGATGTAAGTTTAACTCATTCCCTTAATAGTAAAATAGGATATTGCTCATTGTACATCCTTACCCAGGTCATGCATTAATTAGATAATACAATGCATTTAGCTTCTGAGAAAACCACAAGCAGCTTGTCATTAATTTTAACTAGGATTTCTCATATCATTAATATTTCTCCTCCGTCCCCCCCTCCCTTTCCCTACAAATACTCCTGATCTCTAAACCTTTTGTTCTCAGAGAGGGTAAACAGAAATAAAACGTTGAGGCTCAAAGAAGCCTGAAGCTTGTGCTGAAAATATATATTGGCACTAAGAAAGTTAGAATAAATAAAAAAAATAGGGCTACTTCTATTTTCAAAGAGAATAACTGATAAAATGATGTTGTGTTGGAAGGTTGCATTGTCTCAAGCCCAGTAAAGACAACCAAGATAGCAGATGTGATTTTGTTTGCCCAGAAGAGTTATTTGAGTCATATCATAAAGTTGTCCTACCACATATGTGTAGAAATGAAAAGAAGTGATCATTTTAAATGTAAGTGAGCATTAATGTGTGTTTAGCGACACCTGCCCCTGATCCATGCCAGGAATGAGAGAATTAGAGTTGAAAACCTAAAAGATCAACTGGACACCAAGTCCATTAAAAAAAAAATCAAATCACATTTGCTCAGCCTCTCCCGACTTTTAATTTGTTTTTCATCACATTTATCTAAACTTAAATGGGACTAGATTTATTAATTTAGTTTTCAAGACTCAGACAGCAGTTTCATTTTTAAGACATGTATGTTCTCGATTCTAAAAGAAAATGTTAGTTGCCTAAAAAATTAAAAATACAATGAAAAATTAAAAATTATCCCCCACTGCCATCCTCAGATGATAGCATTGTTGGCTGTAAAGCCCTGCACACACACACACACACGCACGCGCACACACGCACGCGCACACACGCACGCGCGCACACACGTGTACACACGCGCGCACACGCACGCACACGTGCACACACGCGTGCGCGCACACACACACGCTTACCCAGAGACACACTGGGATACTACTCTTATGTGTCTTGCTTATTTCAGTGAATATTATCTGAGTTATTTTTAGTGACATAAATTTTCTTTTAAATATAGCAGTTGATAGCCGCACAGCTTTTTATACGTAGGAGTCACCATATTTTATTTAAGCATTCTGTGATTATTGCATACTTTCAAATTCTTCCTTATTTATAAATAACACTACAATGGCTATCCTTTTATTTGCCTCTCTTGATTTACGTATATTAAAAAAAAATAGATGCCATAGGACAGTAACTCCTTCTTTTCCCGAAATCGAGCGTGTCACCGTCCTGCCTCTGCAATTAGCAGAGCAGCTGCTGCGTGGCCTGCTCTTGGCCGCTGCTTACGCTCCAGATCCCAGCCCTGCATCCTACCTTCTCTTACTTACCCCTTTTCTCAACTGAATGTTCACACTTTCTCTCTCAAATATACCCCTCCTGGTGGTTCTGAATTATGCTTAAATTCTCCATTAAAAACAAGCATACAGCAAAATCGAAAAATTTTCACGTGAACTCCTAGTCCGTCTCCAGCTACTGATTGTCTCTCTTTTCTGCCCTCTCTCTCTCTCTCTTCTGATTTCCCCTGAAAGAGCTGACGGGAAGGTTATCAGTGACCTATATTTTGCTAAATCCCCTGTTCTTCAAAATATCCTATTTTCTGAGTTGTCTATTCGTTGAACACTTTCTTGCCTGGTCCCACCAAAAAATGCACTCCTGTTTTCCTCCTACCCCTATAAACATGATCTCTCTGTCCCACATGCAAAATTAACGTCTCCTAACCAGACATTAAATGGAGTTTTTCAGGGCTCAGTTCTAGGCTCTCTCCTCCTCTTCTCATTCCATAGTCTCTTCTCATGAAATCGCACTCAGACCTATGTCTCCAATTACTCCCCCTACACCGATGACTTACGTTTCTCTCTTTAGGCCAGAGCTCTTTTCTGAATACATAACTGTCTACTTGACATCCGCTTTTCAGTGACTCAAAGGGAAATCACTGTCAACCAGTCCAAAACACACACACACACACACACACACACACACACGTGCACACACACAGACACACACACGTGCACGCACACACACACACGTGCACGCACACACACACACGTGCACGCACACACAGACACACACACACACACGCACCCTAGGCCATCATAAGCATCTATATCTCAGTGACTGACACTACCATGCATTCAATTAGATTATCCAAAGACTTAGGATGACGTTGCCCCATTCACCACCCACCTAGAGTCTGTACTATTGATACGACATCTTAAACATCCCTCAAATCTACCCATTTCTGTCACCGCCGACATCTGGTGTAAGCTCCGACCACGTCTGCAGTGTCATACATTCATGGCTGCCTTTGTCCAGTCTGTTTTCCGTACTAGACTCAGTGACCTGTAAGGAAGACAACTACGGCCGTGTCACCACCGTGCTTGGAAACCTTCAGCGACCCCTCATTTCTCTCAGGATAGAATCAGAGCCCTCCCACAGTGCCTGCGCACGACTCTGGTCTCTGTTTCTCTCGTCCTGTCCTATCCCCGTCCCTCTGCACCTCTCTAATCCAGTCACTCTGGTCCTCTGTCAGGGTCGTGCGCCTGGCATGCTTCTCCCTCTTCATGCCTTTGCATTTGTGGGGTTTTTCACCGGGCATTTCATCTAATTTACTGCTGCCCTTTGAACAGTCATTCAAGTTCCACTTCTTCATAAATATTTTCTCTGGCATCTTGAACTAAGCCAAATCCCTATATTATTTTCTCACAGTAGTGGTGTATCTGCTTCGTAGGACTTATCCTAGCTGTAATGATCATATTCGTTAGTACGACTATTTGTTTAATAGATTTTACCTCAAAACAAACCACATGTGGGTGGAAATCCTGTCTTCACACTTCCTTCATTTAGTTAAACCCAGCAATTAGCGCAGTGCCTTATACAAGGTTGATATGAGGATACTTCAGAAAGTCTGTGGGAAAATAGAATTAAAAGACAATATGAGTTTGCAAAATTTTTATCTTTTTAAAGAATCAACTTTTGGTTTTGTTGATTTCATGTATTTCTGTTGTAATTGTTATTTCCTATGAGTTTGCAAAATTTTTATCTTTTTAAAGAATCAACTTTTGGTTTTGTTGATTTCATGTATTTCTGTTGTAATTGTTATTTCCTATGAGTTTGCAAAATTTTTATCTTTTTAAAGAATCAACTTTTGGTTTTGTTGATTTCATGTATTTCTGTTGTAATTGTTATTTCCTACTTATATTTGCTTTTGGAATAGTTTGCTCTATGTTTTCAATTTTCTTTTTTTTTTTTTTTGTCTTTTTTCTGTGTCCGGCAACGGATCGCAACCCTCAGTGTTGCCCCCGTACCGGACTGGGGACCGGCAACGGGATCGCAAGCCTCGGTGTTGCTCCCGTGCCTCGCTCAGCCAGTGAGCGGGAACCGGTCTGTATGTGGGATCCGAACCCTCGGACGGGAGCGCCGCTGCGCTTCCCAAGCGGCGCACTATCCAGTGCGCCACCGGGCCGGCCCCTCAATTTTCTTAAGATAGAAGTTTACATGACTGATTTGGGATCTTTCTTATATTTCATCTAGGTGTTTACAGGTGTAAATTCCCCCCAGGCACTGCACGAGCCCTGCAGCCTATAGATTTTGATGTGTTCTGCTTTGATCTTTATCTCAAAGTACTCTCTAAATTTCCCGTGTTTTTTCTTTTCACTCATTGTTTATTTGGGAGAGTGCTGTTTAATTTCCACACATTTGTGAGTTTTCTAAATAGCCTTCTCTTATTGTGGTCATACAAACAGGCGCAGCATCACTGGGTTCCTGTTTTTAACCCTTCGGCTTTAGTATTTCCATCGTTTCCCCCCACAGAATCTGCTTTTTAAGCATTTACACTACGTCAGCATATTTTTCAGATCTATATTAGCTATAGTGGAAGTTTTAGCCTCTGGTTTATTTCAACTTCTGGTCTTCACCGCCATCTAGCGGTCACTCTTAAAACGGCCTCCTGTGTGTCCAGGGCAACAAGCTACAATGAAATGCGAAACTTCTAGAAAGCAGGTTCTGTGTCTTCCCAGGATTTGCAGTTTCACCCAGGACACAGAAGCTGTCGGCGTGAAAAATATGGCAAAACATTTTTAATAGAATGTGAAAGAACAAAAATCATCAACAATGGAGAAAAAGCTATATAATATGGAAGCTACATGGTCTACATCTCACAGAGTATATACAGAATAGCGATGCTATGATATATTTATTATTTTTACTTGGAATAAAGCACTGGAAAGCTAACACACATCACTGTTACTATAGCTGTGCATTGCATGAGATTAATGGAGCGCGGCCTTCTAGAAACCACACGAACCGTTCCGGCCCCCTCTTCTCATCTGTGTTTCCCAAGAGTGCGTCTCAGTGGCTGTCTCCACTTCTCTCTTGTTTACCCTTCACTTCTCCACTCAGATGACCTTGGCCAACCAGCAGTGACCTTGCCAATCAATAAAATAAACACTTTTGGTTCTTATTTTCCTTTGCTGCGTTTGACATGTTCTTTCACATTTTCTCCTTCTGTGACCTCGAACCTCGTGTTCTCTCCTGCTTTTCTGTCCAGCCCTCCTTTTCATGGCTTCCGCTTCCTTTCACTCATTGCTAAGTATTGTTGTTATTATCCAGGGTGGTCCACTTGGCTCACATGATACCATCCACATGTATGTTTTCACCTTCATTTGTATTTTGATGCTCTTCAGAGCTGTGTGAGCATTAACTTCCCAGAGCCCGGGCCTTGCACGCCGGGTCATTGCTGTACACTGCGATGTCCCTGAGGAACTAAAGCTCACCACGCCTGCCCTTTCTATCTGCAGGTGGATGCCGGGACTCTCGAAGAAGGGAATGGGCCTGAGAGAGACGAATAAAGCAATGCCACCACTTACCAGAACTGTCATCTGTGCTGCTAGCAAACAGAAAGGCAGTGAGATACTGACTGCTGCCAGGGTGATCACTGGTTACGGAAACCAGCAGAGAACACAGGGATGTTTACCAGCAGAAACTTGCTGGCTTTTAAAAGCAGCAACTGTCAAGAAGAATTAATAATTCCATTTAGAACTCTGTAATTTGAAAGCAGAAGTCTGAAAGAGAGTCCCAGTCCTTGAATGAATGATTCTTGCTTTTTTTTTTTTCCCCCCCTTTTTTTGTCTGTTTTCGTGTCCAGCAACGGATCGCAACCCTCAGTGTCACGCCCGTACCGGACCGGGACCGGCAATGGGATCGCAACCCTCGGTGCTGCGCCTGCTTCTCGCTCAGCCAGTGAGCGGGAACCGGTCTGTATGTGGGATCTGAACCCTTGGCGGGAGCGCCGCCGCGCTCCCAAGCGGCGCACTGTAGCAGTGCGCCACCGGGTCGGCCCCTGATTCTTGCTTTTAAATACTCTTTGCTTCTAGTCTCCTGGTTCTGCACTAACAAAATGATGAATTGATTGTATGTTGCCCAGAGCCAGGTCACATGCAAAAAGGAGATTTTCAAATATTTAAAGACCATTAGCCTCAAACTGAGATGTACCTGATAGAAGAAATGAAGAGATGATTAAAAGTGCAAATGTAAGGGAGAGAAAAAAATGCCTCTTGATGGCTATTACGGATCGGATTGTGTCCCCCCAAAAGTTTAATGTGTTGGAGGCTTGGTCCCCACTGTGACAGTGTTAAAAGGGTGGGAAACACTATTGTGCTAATTGGAGGGTGGGGCCCTGGAGAGGTGATTGGATTGTAGGACTGTGCTGCAGTGAGTAGATTAATGATGGTGGTCCGGGAAACAAGCACCGGAATGTGCCTCTCACATCAAGCCTGCAGGAGTTCTGCTTCGGATCTTTTACTGTAAAGGCCTATGGAGGCAGCATTGAGGACAGGGCTGAGAAGATTCCTTGAAAACCTCTGTGAAAGAGCGTCCCACATCCTTCCCCCTTTAGAATCCAGCCTAACTCAGTGAACTGAAGAACTGGTATGTAGACCCTGCATACAACTCAAAGGAGTTTTGTTCTGCAAGCTATGTGATAAATCCCACGTGGAACGAAGGCGCTTCAAACACAGTGAGAAAACCTTTTTGAGTATCTCTGTGAAAAAGACTCACAAAAGCTTGCCCGGTAACTAGCTACTTTATCTTTAGGGAAACGAGCTTCTCAGTGGGCAACCTTCTATGTTTTTAGAAAGGTACAGAATGCTAAGCTCAACAACTATCGGATTTTCCGTGTAATTTCTGCCTTAGCTTCTTTGAAGACCTTTTCCTCTATGTCCCTCTAGTGAGTCAAAGGCAACAAAACAGGAGACATACAAGCAACACATTTTGCCTAAAGTTTAAATTGCGAGAAAAACTTAAAACAGGGGAACACAGGACCCTTATGCTAATGGTCAAGGTAACTTGCTATTTAATCCTACACTATATCAGTTTAGGCATTATCTATGTCTTCCCCTATTTTTGTCACATTGTTTCAGAATACCCATAATGAGATCTTTAAAAGCAGTGTAGAATGAATTAGAAATATTACCACGTCAGGCTGCACTGGTAGAGCAACTGTGACCTTGTGAGTCGGGACTGGCAACGATTTTCTAACACAGAGCTGGCTTTTGCAGAACTGGGTGGTTTTTCCTAGAAACACAGGTAACATGTATTTAAAAAACCCAGGTAGATGTGCCAGTGTGTAAGACACACCATTGCCTGTGCCATCTAAACAATCAAGGAAATAGAGAGAAGGGACAGTGCAGTCAGACAGTTGAGGCCCCTGCTTTCTGCCAAGATCCTCAGAGCCTGCAGACCTTGTGGGGACAAATCTACAGGAGCAGAGGCCGCTGAACCATGCACCAGTCAAATTCAAGATGTTCTTATTAAGTGTCTATGCAACTAGCTGGATGAAAACTAACTTCCACCTTAACTGAGTCTCGAAGGGCTTCACTAATGACATTTTTACCAGCTCTTAGTCATGAGCACCTTAAAAGTCTGGGTTTCTAAGTGTAGAATCATATGGGATCACAGGGGTAACTGGAGATAATGACAGAAGTCTGTAGCAGAAAGAGATGGAAAAGCTTTCTAGGCATAGATATGGCAATGGTAGTGAATACTATTTTGATATTATTTAATTATCAATTACCATGCCACGATTTTACACATTAGTTTTTTTTTGGGTTTTTTTTTTTGTCTTTTGTCTTTTTCCGTGTCTGGCAACGGATCGCAACCCTCAGTGTTGCCCCCGTACCGGACCGGGGACCGGCAACGGGATCGCAACCCTCGGTGTTGCTCCCGCGCCTCGCTCAGCCAGTGAGCGGGAACCGGTCTGTATGTGGGATCCGAACCCTCGGGCGGGAGCGCCGCCGCGCTTCCCAAGTGGCGCACTTATCCAGTGCGCCACCGGGCCGGCCCCTACACATTAGTTTTGTATGCAAATTTTGATAGTCCTTGAATTATTCAAGGGCATCACATGTTATATGTCCTGCCATACTGTCACTGATATAAACAATGATGGTGACTTTTAGTGCACTCTCGTATTTATTTACGCCCCATTTAGCTGTCATATATATTGTATAGACACTGTCCTAAACCTTCAAAAACAAATGAGAAGTGGCCTTTACTATCAAGAAATTTAGTCTAACTCAGCTGTAAAAAAGAATGAAATTCTGCCGTTTGCAGCAACATGGATAAGTCTGGAGAAAATTATATTAAGTGAAATAAGCCAAACAAAGAAACAGAAATACTGCATGCTCTCACTCATAACTAGCTTCTAGGAAGGAAGGAAGGAAGGAGGGAGGAAAGAAGGAAAAGACCACGACAATATGTTGAACTTTCAGAAGCAGACAACAGACCTGAGGATACTAGAGATGGGGAGAGAGAGGGAGCGGGTTTGGCAGGTGACAGGTCAGGACAAGTGCACAAAAAAACATGATGATTTGTAAAGACGCACATGCTAATAATAAATAAAAATTTAAAATAGAAAAAGAAATTTAGTCTAGTGGAGAGTTCACAAATATGTCAATAATAACAATACTGTGCAGTGAGAGCCATGAAACACACTGGTAATAAAAACATAGAATAGAAAACCCAGACTGAGGGAATGACAGGGAAGAACACAGGAAGTTGCCCTGGAGGACAGGCCCATGAGCTGACTCACAGGTGCCCAGAAAAGACCCAAAGTCATGAATGAGACTTTACAGGGACTAATGTCCAAGCCAACCTCCAAAAATTGAAATAATTAGAATTTAAGTAATTCTGAATTCCACAGCATCTTCCATTGTTTCTACATTCCTGCATTAGGCAAAATCCCTCTGGGTGCTTACTCTATGCCGGCAATTCTTTTAAGTCTCTGGAGTACAGCAGCGGGACCGGACAGACACGGTCATCGCCCTCCAGGAGTTGTCGGCTGGGGTCAGCAAACAGTAATGTGGCTTCTGATAATCTCTTTGAACGAAATAAACAGGGTGATAACGTTAAAGGGTCAAGGGGACAGGGTGGGGGCAGCATGCAGGGTCTGGTCAAAGAAGCTCCTTTGAAGCCCTGGCACGAGAGATCAGGCCTGCACATGAAAAAGGGGAAGCCAAGTGTAGGGCTGGGTGGGACGGGAAGCGTCCCCAGCAAAAGCAATGGCTGGAACAGGAGCGGAGCAGCCATCACATCTGCAGAAGAGAGGGAGGGTCAGAGTGGGGGAGGCGGTGATGGAAAATTGGAAAAGTGAGCAGGGGCCAGGCAAGGGTGGGAAGTTTGGGTTTGTTTCAAGTGCGATGGAGGCGAGTGAAAGAAACGAGGCAGGAGAGGACACAATCTGATGTGCCCTTGGAGACAACCACTGTGGCTGCTGCTGATCGTGGGAGGAGCGGACCAGGGTGAGAGCTGAGACCAGGTAGGGGCCCCTGCAGGAGCCGCCGTGGAAGATGATGGTGGCTTCGCCTAGAGAGGTTGGGCAGAGATGGAGATAAGCCAGTGAGTTTGAGATACGTTATGATCAAAGAAAAAGCAAGATTTGCCGACAGACTGGATGCAGATGAGACAGAATGGAGCCAAGTTGATTTCCAGGTATTTGGGGGATCACCTGGATGGATGGGGCGCCATGTACTGATGGAGATGGGCTCCGTGTGGAGTTGGTAACACCGGGGACACCTCTGTCTAGGACAGGAAGGTTCACCCCTCCGACCGGGTGTCTGTTCTCAGAGGACAGGGAAGGTGGGTGACCAGCCAGGAGGGACGGGCCGGCTACTTTCTCTGAGTCTGAGCTCAGGGTCCTCTTCGTGGCTTGTTAAGGGGGTAGGTGGCTCTATCTGCTCCCAGCTGTGGCTGAGCAAAGAGGGAACAGCTCTTTAAAAGAGAAGGTTCCAGCTTTTCATTAAACATTTATCAACTTCGAAAACAAACAAACAGAAAAGGTAGGTTTACAGCACTTTAAAACCTAGAGATCAGCTAGGCCCTCTAACTCGTTTTTTATAAATGAGAAAATGCAGACCAAGAAACGATGAGTGACTTTGTAGAAATGACACTGTGTTGCTGTTGCAGTAACAGACAGAGCCTGTGACGTTATCTGACACTTAATGCTTGGGTCTGCTCCTCACACCCTAGTTTCTCAAAGCAGTTTGAACAGAGCAGACTTTGCTCTCCAAGCCAGACCATAACCTGCGATGAAATGAGAAGAGCCTCCTTTTCCCTTTTGTGCCCACCCCCTGTGCCAACCTAGGGCATTCGTTTGTGAAAGACTTGCTTTCATTAGAAATGAACTGCACAAAGACTAAGCAATAAAATTGAGAATAAGTATAATGAAATGATATTAATATTTAAAATTAAGTGGGACCACCAGGAATTTTGATTTAGTAAACAGCAACAAATAAAATATTTTATCCTTCCAAAATCTTAACGTTTTACCAGCAGAGGGCCCCTGACACCTTTTTTCTTCTTTTCTCACCCAAACAATTTAGGAGAAGTGGCCAGAAAAATCAGAATCCACTTGATTATATCCTATTGATCATTTACCTTTCATACAAGCAATTAGGATACTGTTACTGTCAGCAGAGTGTCCGTGTGCGTCGTGTTCTGGAGGACCTGCTGAGAGCTGGCAGGTATTTGTGGCTATTTCGATGAACACAGTGTGAGTCAAACATAAACTGGCATGGTCAAGTCACACTGTTTAATATGAAATTTAATATTCTTGCAAATGATGTTTCATAATTAACACTAAAATGCTTGTCTTTAAAAAGAATCTGATATTTTCACAGGCTAAAAACTGGGAATTTAATCTTCAGTCGAGCTGGAGAATCCAATACTATTATTGTGTTTGATTTATGGTCAAAGCAAATTAGATAAATAAATATTATTTGCTTCCATCCTACTTTTAATTGGTAAATTTGAACTTCATAAATGCAGTATGTGTTCATATTGCCTCTTTGGGGAGTAAACTATTCTAAATCCATAAACAATCATTTTCTGAACAGCATTTTGTTTCTCAAAGCATTTAATGATGACCGGGGACTTTATTTGTCCAATTTATTTTCCCTGAGAAAAGCTTGTGGGCTCTGGATTTTAATTAACATAAAGTTAAGTTTTGTGATATGTGTTGATACTTAAGATACTGTGTTTGGTGAATATTTGACATTACGCATTTGCCAAAACCCGTAGAACTGTACATACAGCAGGAGTAAACCAGCCCTTCACAATGTGAATTAGGGACTTTAGTTAATAAGATTCTTGCAGCCCCCCGCCCGCTTGCCCAAGGCAAGGAGGGGCTCTGCTAGCGCCTGCCCGCTCCTCCTGGGCAGAGCCTTGTGGCCTGGAGCCTTAGAGAACTTGCAGTCTGCGGACTGAGTTTCGTCAGAGTCTCTGACTTCACAGGTTGGTGGGAAGCCCCAGAATTTGCATTTCTAACAAGTTCTGGGGGGATGCTTCAAGTACGTCCAGGCAGAAGGGCCACCTCACAGAGATTTCTGAAACACTGCGTAGCAAGGAAGCCACAGCATCATGATTGGATGGGTCAGGGTGTCAAGACCAGGGCAAGGGGCCTGTTGGCATCAAAACATAAGGTCTGAAAACCACGCAACAGAGCAGACAAAGAAAGTCTCAGAATTCCTGTGGGGACCAGTGATGCGAGGACCTGACATGTCCCTGTCCTGATTTTGGAGCTTCAGCAATCTTCCCAGCCTAGACACGGCCCTAAGGAAAGGGGGGGCTTCACATTGATAAGATTATGGTCACTGCAGCTGAATGGGGTGTCCAAATAGAAATAAAGTTCAACTCCAAAAATAGAATTATATTTGTTACACACACACAAAATTTATAATTTTGGTCAACTCTTTGTTCACCAAAATTAAGGTAAAAGAAAAAAAGTCATGACAGGTCAAGAGAGAAATTCAGTCTTTATGGTGATATATTGGTGAAATGCATTAAATCAAATACCTTCAATAATTGCAGACTTTTCAGGTTTAAAGAAACACGCATGTTCAAGCATAAAGACTGGTACCAGAAATGTCTACAAATTGATAGTCACTTATACATTTTAATGCATGTGTTAATCAGGGACAATGACAAAAGCTTCATGATATGAACCAAAGGCCTTGGAAAGTGTTTGACGATCTCAGTGTCACTAGGTTGTCCTTATGCACTGATCACATCCTCGTGAACGACCGTGTGTTATTCCTCAGGAAAGATTCTGCTCTCTCTCATTCTGATAATGCTGGTAACATAATTCATTAGCCAGAATGGTTCGATTTTATCACAATAGCAGAAAATAATGGTTGTAATCTTAAGCCAGCATTCACACGGCAATTTCACTCAAAACCTGTGAGGTGTTTCTGGCACCATGTTCTACCTGCCAGACTCGTAATCCTGGCAGAACCGTACAGGCGGGACGTAGGAAAGAACTAAAGCTTTAGGGTCTTTTTAAGCATACGCAGATGGATTTTTATAAATTGCTATATTCAAGTGGCTTTTTACTGTCTATTTTCTGGGGCTTTTCGCTGTTAAAAGTCCATTGTCTTCTCTAGACTTTGCACTTCTCACAGAGGGATTATTCTCCCATGTGTGCGGTAACAGGTTTACAGACAAAGTGGCGAAAGATCTTCGTAAGGCCTGGCCCATCGTCTAGGAGCTTCATTGTCCTTTCATTCTCAGCCATCAGAGAAAGCTGAGCAAATGGTACCAGCAAATAAGCTTACCAAGTTACCTGGGGACTTACTGTGAAGTTTTAATGCCACCCACTCAGGTTTGTCACCAACAGGAACAGGCCCCTTTTCTCCTGGATAAACTCCAGGAACTGCTGCATGGACTTCAGCCCGAAGACCTGGGAGTAACAGCAGCGTGGGATGCTCCCAGCCTCACAGAAAGACGCCTTATCGGGAACTGCTGAGTGAAAACAAAAAAAGAAAAGGCTGCAGTTGAAGCTTCAAGGCATCATGCCTGTCCTTGTGTGGGGTTCATGTCTCTCAGCTGAAAGACATGACACGGCCATGTCCTGGGCCCCATGCCTGTGGGATGCGTACCCTGAGCCTCTCGGAGGATTCTCAAGAATCAGATGACAACTCGGAGCAGAGAGCTTTTCCTCATCTTGCCCAGACTGCCAGATGTCAACGGCTGTGCCAAAAAGACCAGTGAGTGGTGCGAGCAGGGGACCTTGTTGCCTCACTGTCCCTCTTCTCCAGCTGTCCTGTACCCTGTCTAGATCGGTCATTATCCAGGTTGGAAACTTGAATAAATCTTCCTTTAATTCGAACACTTTCGTTCCCAGGGCTAATCTCCAGTATTCTAAAGACACTTGACCAACAGCCAGGAGATGCGAGTGAGCGTGGAGACCCGGAGGCTGTGCCACTTTCTGGGTCAATCCAGGAGCTCACACGGAGGACGGGACAAGAGAAAGTCGGTGACTGGCTAGAGGGGGCATCTCATAGCACCTCGAGTCTATTTCTTGCCTTCCTCTGCACCACAATTGCCACATACATTTCCACTCTTCATCACTTTTATTGCATCTGGAAAATTGAAAACAAAAACAACATATCGGTTTCCTCTGATGATATTTACAGACTTTATTGAAATCAGACCTCTTCTCAGAAAGATGATTTCTGACTTGTGCCCAGGTTAACTCTGAAAAAAATAAATCCAATAAACGTTATTTGTTTGCACTTTTATTGTGCCTTCAGTCTTCAAGCTATTTACTCCATCGAGCTTTTGGATCATGTGAGGTTTGTTAACTTCTACTGTAAACTTTTCTGTAATAAAAAAGTTCTGAGTTACAAACAAACCACCAAACAAAAACAACCAAACAAAAACCAACTTTCATTAAATAGAGGTGTCTAAAGCTTTGTGGTTGTTATAATAATAAGTACAATTTATTGAGCTCCCACTGTATACCAACCTCTACACTAAGGACTACACATTTATTATCTCACTGAATCCTTAAAATGTTATTTTGAAGTAGGATAAACAAACAGAGGTTCAAAGAGACTAAAAACTTACCCTAGGTCAAGCGATGACTCGGCGGCAGTACGTAGGGCCTGCGTAAGAGATATTAAATGCGTTTATGCTGGAACACAGCTAAGATTTAACTTTTTGCTGGGAAGACACTTATCTACAGTCCATGCTGTGTCCTCACAAGTCCAAGGTAATTTCACATTTTATCTACTGTACAATTAAGTTGTGAAATCAGAAATAGTTTTGCTTCAGCTGAGAGATTAATGGAAACTTCAGCTGTAAGTACAGACAGGTATCTTTTTGTTTTTTTGTCTTTTTTCGTGTCCAGCAACGGATTGCAACCCTCAGTGTCGCGCCCGTACCGGACCAGGACCGGCAACAGGATCGCAGCCCTCGGTGTTGCTCCCACACCTTGCTCAGCCAGTAAGCGGGAACCGGTCCGTATGTGGGATCCGAACCCTCAGCGGGAGTGCCACCGCACTCCCAAGCGGCGCACTGTAGCAGTGCACCACCAGGCTGGCCCAGACAGGTATCTTTTGAGAAGTGTCCCACTTCATGCAGAAATGGGTAGACCCTGAGGTATCGCCACAGCCTGAGGGGAACATTAACAGTTCCCTGAGCAGTCTTCATGGGCCGGTAATCACGTGTTAGTTATGGGGTTGCTGGGTGCAGTTACACTCATGGGCAATATCCTTACATTGCAATGACCAGCAAATGAATTCCCTTTCTTAAACTGACAGCCTCCATAATCTTCCCTGCAGCCTCTTGTCTCCCCTCTCGAGCTAAGTCCTACGTTAGGGATTGGCAAACTTTATATAAAGAACCAGATGGTAAATATCTCAGACTTTGTGGCTGTGTGATTTCTGCTGCAATTTCCCACCTTTGCCATGGCTACAAAAATAAGCACTGTTTGCAAAAACAAACTACCTGCAGGCTGTTAATTTGCCAACCCCAGTTCTTACACATTAAAGTACCTTAGATGAAGTAAAACTCATGACATACTTAGAACAGAGACTGGCACCCACTAAGTTCTATGTAAGTGAATAAATAAATAAAATAAAATGAAGTAAAATACCGAAATATGTGTAATTCCCATGTTTTTTGTCCATGTGACTCTTTCTTCATGGAATCCTCTATCCCTTTCTCTTCCTGGATAACTTTTAAGACCTTCAAGACAATTGGGTGCTGACCTCCACCTCCGAGACACTTTCCCTGCTCTCTATGCCCTTTGGGAATGATGTGCCTGCTGGCCTGCTCTCTCGGCACCTGCACGTGCCCCGACACGGCGCTGCCCACGGGAACTGTGGGACTGCCGTTCCCACTGGCTCCCTGCCACACTGCACGCTCGCCGAAGGCAGGGATTCTGTCCTTCTACTCAATTTCCTCAGTTTTTTATAGGAGATGCTTACAATTTTTTAAACCCATGAATCAATGCAAATCTTCAAATAAATGCTGAAATTTTTGTCCATAGGTGATTAAATTCATCACCTAAACAAAAATTTATAAATTTTTCTTCTACTTTACCCTCATTCATCACACACTTTGGGAGGAGTATAAAATGTGTCCACTAGGGAAGAACTCTGTTTCTTTTTTAACCTCAAGTAAATTCAAAAGAACAACATTTTGTGAACAGACAGAAAATTCCCCAAGGAACTGACAAACATAAATATAAATAAATACAAAGAAAGAAAAAAGGAAAATACCCTGAGAACTCAGTAAAATAAATGTAAATGTCTTAGTCTGTTGGAGCTGCTATAAAAAATATTATAGACTGGGTAGCTTTTAATTTCCATTTTAAGCAATGCATTTCTTGCAGTTCTAGAGGCTGGGAAGTCCTAGATCGAGGGCAAGGCCGATTTGGTGTCTGGTGAGGACCTGTTTCCATGCTCATAGATGGTGCCTTCTCACTATGTCCTCACCTAGTGGAAGGGGCTCAGCTGCTCTCAGGCCCTTCTATAAGGGCACCAAACCCATTCATGAGGAGTCCTCAGGACCTTATTGCCTCCCACAGGCCCCATCTCTTAATACCATTATACAAGTTCAACATATGAAGTCTGGGGGACTCAAACAATCACACCATAGCAAAGAGAAAAACTCGTCCACCTTTATACTACTTACGTTGCTCAAAGGATTTGTGCAGGGCATGTCTTTTAGTTTTTCTCCGTTTTGTAAAAAGAAGCCACACTTGTGTATGTTTATATTTATTGAGAAAACATATCTATGTGTACGTTATGTGTGTGTACACATATTATGTGATTGGGTTGGGTGTAGTAAAGATACAAAAATAAATAAAACACAGGAGGCAAGACTTACCAATGCATCTGTAATGTTAGGTAAAAGGTCATCGAGTGTCAAAAGTATAGTAACTATCTTCTCTTTTTTTACAAGTCAGCATTCTTTGTCTATCTTGGTCTGTTTGAGCTGCTATAACAAAATACCTTAGACTAGGTAAATTATCACAAGTAGGAAGCCCTAAATCAAGGTGCTGGAGGATTCAGCGTCTGGCGAGGGCTGCTCTGTGCTTCACAGGCAGTGTCCCACATGGTGGAAGAGACGGTAGCTGTGTCCTCCCATGGAGAAGAGCAAGGCAGCTCCTTTCAAACTCTTCTCTAAGGACACTAATCCCACTCACGTGGGCGGAGTCCCCATGACTTAATCACCTCTTAGAGGCTCCACTTCCTAATACTATCACATAGGAAATTAAATTTCAGTGTATGGATTTTCAGAGGACACATTCAGACCACAGCAGTACCATATTTCCCGCTAAAGAGCTACCTCACTCCTACTGCTCTGCTGGAGCTCCCAGTCTTGGTGGGCCCATCCTTCATGATTTCCTGTCCTTTTCTACACGACATGTGGGAGATTGACCCCCGGCAAGATCAATCAGACACTCTCTCCAGAAGTTTTAAACTTTCAGTGAGAGGACACAGGGACGGAATATGATCAGCCTTGAGTCTTTTCAGGGAGCAACCTGAACAGGTTCACCCTTTATTCTTGTTACTTAGCTCTCCAGAACAGCCCGACTCTTTTTCTTTCTATTGATTCTAATGGCTACTTTATTTCTTTTCCTTTTGGCCCAAGTTAGAAGCAGATTCTGCTGCCCATAACCAAAGCACCCTAATTGACACAATAAGAGAAGTCAGAAAGAATGGTTTGACAAAACAGAGGAGTTACTTTTCTTTTTTTTTTTTTTTTTTGTCTTTTTCCGTGTCCGGCAATGGATCGCAACCCTCAGTGTCGCCCCCGCACCGGACCGGGACCGGCAACGGGACCGCAACCCTTGGTGTTGCTCCCACGCCTCGCTCAGCCAGTGAGCGGGAACCGGTCTTCATGTGGGATCCGAACCCTCGGCGGGAGCGCCGCCGCACTTCCCAAGCGGCGCACTATAGCAGTGCGCCACCAGGCCGGCCCCGAGAAA